>NC_048223.1:129275490-129384622 GCF_002007445.2 Ailuropoda melanoleuca
AATAGCATCATGTCAATGTGATATGCAAATAAGACCCAAATGTAATTTCTTATGTAAATATGGCACAAGTCCAAAATATGAACTGTGGAAACAGAGCTTCTCTTCGTATAAATTCCATATGGCCATTTATGTCACTCATGAAATTCTAAATCCCATGAACGAGGAGTTCGCCCATGCGTGACGGCCGGCTANTGACCCAGAGGAAGAAGACATGACAACACCACTTCGTGCAGAGCCACTGGCCAACACACAGCCAGGGCCCACCTGGAACTCGCTCAGGAGGGAGACGTGTCCATTTGCCCCAGACCCTGGACTGTTCTCTGAGGGGCTGGGGGCTTGAGTCTGAGGAAGCAGCCCCCTGATAGTGCTCTGGGCACTTTCAGGTCTGGCTCGCCTCCTGCCCTGCATCTGAGAGGACGCTGTGAGCAGGTCCCTGTCCTGCTCTGTCCTGCCCACCGCAGGCTGGCTGTGCGGGTCCGAGGCCTGGAACTCGTGCCTGGCTGCTCAGACTGGGGCAGCCGTGGCTCTGCCCTGGGGCTCCCAATGCCCACGCTTGTGTGGGAGGGTCCCCACTCCGCGCTCAGATGTGGGGTGCAAGGTGCAAGAGTAAGCACTGGCCGAGCAGGATGTCTGTGCCTTCATTCTTCTTGCACTTGACATGCAGCGGCCCGAGGCACCGCCAGCTCTTGGTCTCCATGGCTGGGGACCTCGTTCTCCTGGGGCCTAGGGAGACAGCCCCCAGGATATAGGGGATGCATAGAGAAAGGGAGGGTGTCCCTTCCACTCTGATGAGAGAGAAGCAGCCAGGCTCCCAGCTCCCCTCAGTGGGGGCAGCAGAGCCTACGTGGGGAATCCATGGCTTCCGTCCTCACCCTCTGTCCACGCGTTTCTGGAGCAGCTGCACGCAGTGGCCCTTGGCAAATCCCACCCACCATGGACAAGGCGAGGGTCACCTCACCTCCCACGCAGGGGCTGCATCTCTAGAAGGTCCTAGATGCTTCTCAGAACACCAAGAAGAAAAGCACACAAAAGTGACCCAAACGTCTGGTCCTAAGAACACTCTGCAGTTCGTTGTCCACTCGATACGACACGCTCAGACCCTGGGCAAGTGGCTTTCTGTAAACCGCCCCATCCAGACCGCAGGGATCGCAGACATCTGGCCAAACTGTTTAACCCGATCGCGTCTGTGGACACTTCAGCATTCGGTCGAGGTCTGAACCGGTATTACTGAGACTGGGTGCTCGCAGCCAAAGTCTACGCAGAAGGCGTCTGGCGTGCTTGCTGTCTGGCTGCTAACTTTGCCGCCACTCTCAGGAATAGCATCATGTCAATGTGATATGCAAATAAGACCCAAATGTAATTTCTTATGTAAATATGGCACAAGTCCAAAATATGAACTGTGGAAACAGAGCTTCTCTTCGTATAAATTCCATATGGCCATTTATGTCACTCATGAAATTCTAAATCCCATGAACGAGGAGTTCGCCCATGCGTGACGGCCGGCTACGGAGTAGGTCCGCGTTCAGCGCGAGACCCCCGCTCTGAGGCCTATGCACACGACCCGCGTGGTGGGCTAATTACCGGTACGATTGAAGTTGTTGTTGTCAAAGCCCATTTTCGCCTTTCTGCTGCAAAGCTGAATGCACCACGCTCTGAGCGCATTGAGAACAGGCCTCCGAGTTGCCGTTTCATAGTTGCTTAAACGAGATACAGTCAAATCTCATTACAAAGGAACTCTCTGTAGCGCGAGCTCTCACCAAATGTCTGATTGATTCAATTCCGCATGAACACCGTAAGTTCTCTCCTCCAGCAAGGAGCTCCAGTCTTCGTCCTCCGGAAGCAAACAGTTGGACACGGCCTTGGGTGGGCCAGAGCCCATCTGGTCCCCATCGCAGGCCGCGGCCCCCGCCCACTGATCCTTTTCTGGGTGCGGGTACAGACCTGGCAGATGACGCCTCCTCTGCGAGCAAAGTCATGAGAACTGGGGCCTCGATCCAGAAAGACAGAGTCTCCCTTCCTGGGGGCGGAGAGCCATGTTTGACACAGCCTCACTGTCCTGAAGGGGACGCTGCTAGCTGGTGGCATGTGAGCCAGGTCAGGGACTCCATGCCCTCGGAGGCACCCGCTCACGTGGAGATGCCGGTGGAGGGCGTGCCCTGCAGACGCTGAGCTCGTCTGCTGTGGGGTGAGATGCCACACCACCTGGACGCGCCCTGCCCCCGCAGCCACCGCACCCCGGCTGTGCCTCCTGCAAAGAGTGTCTGCATTTGGCCCCACGGAAGGCCGACAGGTCTGAGCCTGGGCTCAGGGTGCGGGCAACACGGCCCTGAGTTGCTGATGAGGAGAAGGGATGCATTTCACCCCCTGCACTCAGAGCCCCTGATGAGGCCCCGCCTCGTCAGCTGGGCCAGCAGCAGGCACCAAGGGGGGCTCCTAGCTCCTGCCTACGTGATGGGTCCCCCAGGCCCTGTGCAGTCTCACACCTCCTAGCCCTGCTCCCCACCAGAGGGACTGTCCTGGCTTCATCCCCTCCCTCTCCCAGATCCCAGAGGCCTTCTCTCCATCAGGAGCTGGAGGCTGCGAGCTAGCTCGGGCCACCGCTTTGGGTCTGGGCTTCCCTCACATTCATTCTTTAGGCAGAGAGACCTCATCACCCCGTCGGATGGTTCTGGATTTCCCTTTTGATTCCTTCTTCGACCCAATTCAAAGAAGTGTTCAGAACTGTGCTGTTTAATTTCCATATATTTGTGAATTTTCCTGTTTTCTCTTGTAACCGGTTTCTAGTCTCACGCCATTGCAGTCGGGGAAGATACTTGGTGTGATCGCAGTCTTCTTGCAGTTGCTAAGGCCTGTTCGGTGGCCTAACATACGATCTCTCCCAGAGAGCACTCAGTGTGCTTGAGAAGAATGTGTATCTGCCGCTGTTGGACGGAATGTTCCGTGTATGTCTGTTAGGTCCATCGGTCTAAGATATGGTCCAATGTTTCCTTATTGATTTTCTGTCTGAGCGATCTATCCATTACTGAGAGTGGGGCATGGAGTCCCTGCTCTTCCTGTCTAGCTGTTTCTCCCTGCAGATCTGTAGAATTTGCTTTATGTATTTAGGTTCTCCAATGTTGGGCGCATAGGTATTTATGTTATATCCTCTTGATGAACGGACTCCTTTATTATTACGTAATGACCTTCTTTGTCTCTCATTAAAGTTTTGACTGAAAATCTATTTTGTCCATTGTAAGTATAGTTACCATGACTCTCCTTTGGTTTCCATTTTAATGAAATATCTCTTTCCACCCCTTCACTTTGAGCCCATGTGTGTCCTTTGAGCTGAAAGGGTTTTCTTACAGCATATATTTCCAGCTTGTTTTTCATCTATTCAGCCACTCCATGACAGAAGATGGGAGAATTTAATTCATTCCCATTTAAAGTAATTATTGATGGACAAGGATATTGAAAGATAATTACTACTGCTGTCTTCTTAACTGTTTCTGGTCGTTTTATAGTGGCCTTATTCCCCTCTCTATTGCTCATTGAATTGGTGATTTTCTATAGTGCGTGGCTTTGATTCCCTTCTCTTTATCCTTCATATATCTGTTGTAGGTTTTGGCTTTGTGGTTTCCATGAAAATAAGCTCATTTTGAAATATTGTGTTATACTAATGTGTGTGTGTGTGTGTGTGAGAGAGAGAGAGAGAGAATCTTTTCATGTACTTATTTCCATCTGCATATCATCTTTGTGAAGCATATGTTCAATTTTTTTGCCCTTTTTAAATTGAGCTGTTTTCTTATTATTTCACTTTGAGTTTTATATATTCTGTGTACAAATCCTTTTTCAGGTATGTGATTTTGAAAATACTCTCTCCAGTCTCTAGCTTGTCTTTTCCTTTTCTTTTTTTTAAATAATTTTTTATTATATTATGTTAGTCACCATACAGTACATCCCCAGTTTTTGATGTAAAGTTCCATGATCCATTAGTTGCGTATAACACCCAGGGCACCATGCAATACGTGCCCTCCTAACTACCCATCACCAGCCTAGCCCATCCCCCCACCCCCTCCCCTCTGAGGCCCTCAGTTTGTCTTTTCATTTTCTTAGCAGGTGCAGCCCAAACAGCAGGGTTATTAAGTATGATATGGTGCAATTTATCTTTTTTTCTTTTATGGATTGTCTATTTGCTGTCAAATCTTAGAAATTTTGGCATAACCTAACATTATAAAAGTTCCCTTCTATGTTTTCTTCTAGAAGTTTTATAGTTTTAGGTTTTACAATTAGATCTATGATCCATTTGGAGTTAATTTTTGTGTATGATGTGAGATATGGATTGAAGTTAATTTTTTTCTTTGCACATGGACAGCCAACTATTCCAACATCATTTGTAGAACGGTCACCCTCCCTCACTGAATTGCCTCCCACATCTGTCAATGAACCATGCACCTGGGTCTGGATCTGTGTTTTTCAGTTCAGGAATTTTTGTTTGGTCCATTTTTTATAATGTCTCATTGTTGTTATTCTCATTTTGTTCATATATTGTTTTCCTTATTTGCGTTTTCCTTTAACTCTTGGACCCTACGTAAGGGAGATATTCGAAATCTTTATCTAATTAGCAAATCTGAAGCATATGTTTCCTTAGTGTCAGTTCTGGAGACACATTTTATTCCTTTGAATGGACCATGTTTCCCTGTTTTCTCTTATGCCTTCTAATATTTTGTTGAAAATTGACTGTTTGAAAAACCATCCTGTCCCAGTCCTTGTTGTCTGACTGTGTGTGGGAAGACCTGTCCTAATGATTCCAGAAGGCTGCTGGCTTCTCAGGCCTTTTCTGGGTGTATGGCCCCCAAGCCCATGCATCTGCTTTTTTCCCAATTCTGCTGCCAACATGGCTGCTTCTAAGTGTCTTAACTTCCCCCAGGGGTCTCTCCCTGCTTCTTTGCAGAGCCTCATACATTCTGTTGCATTCCTTGGCCTATCACCTCTCAGCCCCCAGCCTCTGCAAGTCCACAGCCCTGCGGCTCTCCAGGCCTCGGTGCCACCACTGCCTTCAGTGTCTTCCGGCCTGAGAGGCAAACCGGCCGCCATTCCCTCCTCAGCTCCAAGTCAGAAAACACAGAAACAAGCCTGGAGGCGGCCCAACCCGCTTCCTCTCCTTTCCCCTGTCCTACACGGGGAACTGGGGTCCCACGGCTTCCCCCTATTATACCACGCCACATAGGGGAGGTGGCGGGGCGAGAGCAAGAAAAGGCACAAAACGTCCTGCCATTTTGGATGTGGCCTTTTCCCGACTCGATGATCCCTCAGTGTTGCCTACATTTGACTGGTTTCCAGAGCTGCGGCCGCGCTGTTTTCATCCATCTGCCACTGTTCACTTGACGTTCCTGGGGTGAACGTGAGATGGGAGCTTCCAGCCCCCGCCATCCCGTCGGGAACACAGAATCCATGTTGACCCTCGAACACACTGCCATAGCCCTGCAGAGCATGGCGAATTTCCAAACCTACATCCGTAGCAAGTGACAACAGGGACAACGAGGGCAAAAATGAAAACTGTCCAATCAGTAGGTTGTGCACGTGGTGGCCTCCCTGCCCTGATGGCTGGACCATGAGCTCCGTGTGGGCACGGGGCCCAGGCGGTGTGGGGACAGCTGCACACCGAGAGAGTTCACACTCCTGCAAGGGTGAGTCTATGGCCCACTCTCTGAGTTTCCAGTCCGTCAAGATCGAATGTCTACTAAACTGACAGCCAGCACATTTTAATAGGATCGTAAGAGCAGGTAATTGCATGTTTATAAGTATATTTGTATAAAGGCATCATCAGCAGTGTGTCTGTCAAAATCATGACTTTGAAAAACAAAGTTTATACCCTGAAAACTGCTTTTACAATCACATTATCAAATTGAATCCTTCTTTTATTTCCTATAGGCCTTTCTCATGCCGAACTTAAGGAATCACAGTTGTTTTAATAAAATTTATTTTGAACCCCCTGCATTTCATTATAGGAAAATGGGTTTCTAGCTGCCTGTTCTAATTAAGGAAATGACACTATTAAGTGGGTGTCTTTTGAGCAAATCCAACTGTGGCTAAGCTCACATAGAAATAGCCAAAATACATTCTTCTATACAAAAGTTGATAGTTCAAAGTCATCAGATGCCAGTTACTCACCTGTTTGGCTCATTTCTAGTAATTTTATGTAGCATTACATTTGCTGTTCTTAGTTCACAACCTATTAAGCCTGATAAAATTGAAATATGGGCTCCCTGGGTCATAAATGAATGTAAGCTACTCTCAGACAAATGAAATGCTCAGAACAGAAATATCTACTGCACTTTAGTGAGTGCTTTTCATAAAACTGCTGGAGCTGCAATTTCTGTTCGTTGTAATGGCGCGCACCGAAACCCACCTGAGCGAGCCCCGTGTTCTGTGCAGACGATCGTTCTTGACAGTAGGTAACGACACAGTTTTCATCCGCAACTCAGACAAGCTGCAGCATCCTGAAACCCCTCAGCTTGGTCAGGACAGGGACACCGTTTATCGACACAATCTGAAACACAGGAAGCAAGCCTCACGTGACAGAGCTCAGCGTGCCCGGGAGGCATCTGGACCCTGAGGCCTGCTTCCTGCTGGGCCGGGGACATGGAGGCGTGTCCTCACAGAAAAGCTGCAAGGTGTGTCCTTCAGGTGTGCCTCTTAGCCAAGATCAGGGGTGCAGGCCCTGGACGAGGGGTGGTCCCACCAACGGGGGGATGGGCTGAAGGCCAGGCAGAGGCTAAGCACAGACACAACATGAAACCCAGAGACCTTGAGAGGTGGCGGGTGGGACCTCCCCACTGAGACCGCTGGGGCAGGAGGGCAGCTTGTGCAGATGGGTGAGGGGAGGTGCGTGCTGATGTCCCGGCAGGAAGCAGGGGCAAGACCCCGTCCACACACTGGACCACCCAAGGGGAGCTTAAAGATGGGTCTGGTCTGTCTTTCCACCCCCGTGATCCAGGTGAGCTCTCTAGCGTGAACTCTTCAAGTCCCAAGTCCCAGGACGGCACCGGGGAGGTTGGCCGTTCCCTCTGATCTCACACTGGGGGCTGCACCGGCTGACCCCAGCTGGGAACACGGGGCGGGCCCAAGGGCGGGAAAGGGGTGTGGGCAAAAGGTGGCCACGCTCTTACTTAGGATTACCCTGCTTTATGAGGAACCATTCCAAACACGCTGAAAAGGACAGAGAGTAAGTTAACACACACATACATCCCCACAGGCAGACTAATAAATCTTCACGTTCCATGATACTGTTCTCAGATTATTTATCATAAAATGAAATATTCCCTATATTTCTAAAGCCCTCCTTATACTCACCTTCCTTTCCCAGAAATAACAACCGTGCTGAAATCAATATCATTCCTGACCTATTTGTTATCGTTTCATAATAAGAAATGTATATTCATAAGTCATAGAGAAGTATGGTTTTGAATGTTCTTAAACCCTATGTTTCACATCACATAGAACATTCTGAAACTTTTCTCAAGGAAGGCTTTGGAAAATTCTGCACTTGACTACACCTCGCTCAGACCTATCGCTCTATCTGCTGTACATACAAGCTCATTATGTGGCTATAACAAGATGTGGGAGTTCATTCCACGTTGCCAGTCACTTAAGGAGCTCCCAGGGCTTTGCTATTACAACCCACGTTAGATAAAGTCCACTCCATGCTTGCGTGTGCACACTGCTTAGGTCACGGCCAGGGAATCTCTGCCTTTAGATCACACCCCTGAGATACGCTCACATATTTCCCTAACTTTTCCAAATGGTGAACATGAAATGATATCTCATTATAATTTAATCTGCTGACATTCATTTTATTTTATTCACACTTCATTTTGAAATCATTTCCAAGTTGCCAAATACACACAAAGCGCTCACATTCATCCTCCTTCGGATTCCCAGACACATCACCTCCTCATTCTTTTCTCTCCGGAGATGCCCTTCCTGGACCGTCTGACAGGGAACCCTAGAACGATCCCTGCTACCCGCAAATGCTTCAGGGCGGATGCGTCGTCCTACATAACCACAGCATGATCACCTCGATCAGGACAGCGGCGTTAGTGTCGAACAGTGATCTAGTTTACGGATCTTCCTCAAAGTTTCTGGGGCGGGGGGGGGGGGGGTCACACCACATTCTTGAGAGCAGCAGAAAGCACATCTGGGAGGCAGCCCCGCACTGCCCACTGTGTCCGTCGTGCTGTCTGGCCACTCAGCCTGGAACGGATCCTCCGTCTTCCTGTGTTCCCCAAAACCCTGTACTTCTGAAAAGGGCAGGCCGTCTGTTCTGTAGGTGACCCACACCTGATGTGGGCGTGTGTAGGGTTTCCGTGGGCTCGGACCCGTGATGCACTTCTATCAGACATAGAAGTAAAGAGACGTGCTCTCCTCCGCGGGGCTTGTCGGGAGGCCCTCGGCGCCCCTCTCCGTGCCGCCAGGTCTCTCCGCTGTGGAGTGATTGTGTCATGGGTGTCCCGGGGGGAGACGCTTCGAGACTATGTAAACACCTTGTGTCTTCATCCCACTCTATCCAGCGTCCAGGTGACCATCACCTCCAGCGATCACTAACGCCATGGTTGACAAACAGTGGTTTTCTAATCCACCACGACTTGTATCACTACCGGTAGGATTTCATGGAAAGGAAGGGAAGAGTGTGCGTGTGCCTGTGTGGGAGCCAATGTGTATCTATGTGTGTACGCGCGTGTCTGTGTGGGAGCGTGTGAGACAATGTGTATCGATGTGTGTACGCATGTCTGTGTGGGAGACCTACTGAGCTTCACGGTTTCTTACCTGTCCCATAGATTATAACCCATTACTGTGGTTGTTTGTTCAGAGGCTTAGCTTGCTCCGTGTTTGGCTGGTGGGAGTCGCTTCACGCTGCCTCGTGACTTAGCGGAGCCCTGGGCCCTGCAGTCACGGCCTGTCGTTCTTTGTCCATATTCCTGCTTCCTGTCACAGAAAGATATAAGATGTTCCAGGATCACCTTGTTCTTTCCCAGCCTGGTTCTAGTTAGAACATGTTCCTCAAGAAGGTGAAAACAGAGCTACCCTATGACCCAGCAATTGCACTACTGGGTATTTACCCCAAAGACACAGATGTAGTGAAGAGAAGGGGCACCTGCACCCCAATGTTCATAGCAGCAATGTCCACAATAGCCGAACTGTGGAAGGAGCCGAGATGTCCTTCAACAGATGAATGGATAAAGAAGATGTGGTTCATATATACAATGGACTATTAGTCACCAGAAAGGATGATTACTTACCATTTGCATCAACACGGATGGAACTGGAGGGGATTATGCTAAGTGAAATAAGTCAAGCAGAGAAAGATAATTATTATATGATTTCACTCGTTTGTGGAACATAAGGAATAGCACAGAGGGATCATAGGGGAAGGGAGGGAAAACTGAAGGGGAAGAAATCAGAGAGGGAGACAAACCATGAGAGACTCTCGATTCTGGGAAACAAGCTGAGGGCTGCTGGAGGGGAGGTGGGTGGGGGGATGGGGTAACTGGGGGATGGGCATTAAGGAGGGCAGGTGATGTGATGAGCACTGGGTGTTATACGCAACTGATGAATTATTGAACTCTACATTGAAAGTAATGAGGTGCTATATGTTGGCTAATTGAATTTAAATTTAAAAAAAAAGGAGAAGAAATGCTCCAGAAATAGCTTTCCTGACTCCTTCTTTCTGGGAATTGTGCACACACACAGGCAGAGTGCCTCCATCTGTCTTCCGTCACTGGGAACCCACCCTGACACCATTTGCTCCAATCCCACAGCACAGGGCCGACTCCAGCATTGAATCAATTCTGCATCGCTCCTAACGAGGGACCTCGCCACCGTCATCCACAATGTGTTTATCTCTGACTAACCCCATAAAGCACATCCAGAACTTTCAGAATTGCTGACAAATGCCACTGTGTGTTGGTTTATGGTTCTCTTTGTCTTTAGCCTGAGGGTATAAAGTCAAAATACTGCTTTCAAGAGTCACTTGGGTTTGGGCCCCTCCTTCCAATGCAGTGAACTATAAATTTGAAGCACAGTCAGGTTCCCTTGTTTCCGTTTGCTTGTCCACGTGCTGGACGAGAAGCGACATCACTAACTACGTTCATTTATACTTACCTAATGGCTAATAATGGCGAGCGTCTTTCTGAGCACATTGGCCATTTATATGCATGTATCTTTTCACTCAGTGTTCATCGGTTTGTTTCTATTTTAGTAACTGAGTGGTAAGAGCTCCTTATGAAGGTTCAGCGGACAGGATCTTTATCAGACATAGGTTTTGAGATATTTTCTCCCCGTCTGTGGCTTGTCTCACCACGGTTCTCACTGGAGTATTTTGACCAGCAAACGTCTCAGTTTTGATGAAGTTTCAGTTTACCAATTTCTTTCTCGTTTTGTTTTTTGCTTGTTTTTTTGTGTCCAATGTAAGTAACTTCTTTGCTTAACCCCAAAGTCTCAAATATTTTTCCTAGTTTCTTCAAGAAGTTTTAATTTAAGTTTATGATCCATTTGGGGTTAAATTTTGCACAGGATGTAAGGTAAGCATTGACCTTCATTTTTAATATAAATATTCAATTGTTCAAAAACACGTGTTAAAAAGAATATTCTTTCCAACTGAATAACCTTGGCACCTTCATCAAAATCATTTAGCCTCTTCCTTCTCCGTCTATTCCTATGCTAACGCAACACCATTGATTTCCAGGCCTTGATAGGATGTTTTCATTTCAGCTGGTGCGTTCCTCAGGTTTGCTCTTACCCAGGATTACTTCGACTCATTGGGGTCCCTTACATTCCCACGTGAATTTTAGAATCAGTGTGGCTATGTCCGCACCAGCCGGCCCAGCGCCCCGGGTATCACGGTCTCCCAGCCCGGCTGACGGGAACACACTCTGTCCACAGTGTTTGCTCCAGGATTTGCTCGGCGGCCGAATCTCCCGGAGGTTCCTTCTCAGGACTTGAGGCTTGGCCTGCGGGCAGGTCAGGACTCAGGCAACGTCCTTGGGAGCCGTGCCAGTCTCTGAGGCTCCCGTCCCTTGAGGGTCTTTCCTCTACTGTCCCCACGCTCTCCAGCTGCCCCCATCTCCTCCAGCTCCAAACCCTGTTTCCTAAGCCCTGTGAGACTGCTGGGCCCCCCCGCTGCCCTGAGCTTACAGACCCGCCCCGTTTGCCCCTGCACTGTCACAGAGCTCAGTCCTCTGCCACCTGCTCTCCGAGGTCTGGAAACATGTCTTCTTGCATGTTGTCCAGTGTTGAGCTGTTTACGGAGGACAGCAATCCCCCCGGGTCAGAGCAGAGCCCCCTCCCCTGTGCTCCTAGCCAGCACTCCTACCATCAAGCGCGGACTGCAAGTGGGGCCGAGCATCTTTGCTCTTACTCCTTGTCCTCTCAGGTTACTTCTGCTCTAAGCTTCCTGTTTGCTTCTTGGCTTGTTTACCTGCTCACCTGTACTTTTCTTATTAATGTGTGAGAGTTCATTATTTTAGCCTCAACTCTGTGAGCTACCTGCATCGCAAATGCCCTCTCCTATCCTATAATTGTGTTAGTCACTATGTCTCGGGTGCTGCTTCTCTCCTTTGAGAGGTCTTGCTGTCTCTGCCGTGTGTGTTTCTGCTTTGCTCTGGGGCAGCGGTGGCAGCGAGAAGCATTCTCCGCCTGCATCCTTTGTGCATTTCTTAACACCATGTCGTCAAGACGCTCCACCTTATGTTCACCTAGAACCGCTAATATTTCATTTTGCACCTTCAGATCTTAATGGGTTTCTTCTGTAGCGAGGGAGGTAGGGTTCGCTTTTGCTATAAAAGTAACCGATTTTCCCAGCTCCGTTTACTGAATAACGGAGCTTTCCGTTATTCTTTCCCCCACTGACTTTTTAATACCAAGCTCTCATATAAATGTAGGCCAGTTTCTAGGCAATGAAGTTTGCTTCGTCAGTCGATCAATATAATGCATTTATTCTCGACCTGTTTGATCACCGAAGCTTTGATACGCCTGATGCCTGGCAGGGCAACGTACTCTACGTAGTTCTCCGACATCTTGGCCTTGTAGTCTCCTGTGTTTTCAAATGTTCAGAGACAGAGAAGCAAGAATCATCCAAATGAGAAAAGAAAAGATGCCAGTTTGGAAGCGGCTCGAGTGGACACTAGACGTGAACGGTAGTCGCTGAAGAAGGGAAGTCCCCGCTGAGTAGGGCTGTGAATTAGACGCAGCTGAAGGAGGAGGGCTGGGTTTGGAGCGACGCGGCTGCAGAAGCAGAGAGAGCAGGTGGCGGACGTCTGGTTGGGACAGATCGTGCTGTAACCCGTCCAGCAGAGGTTCCTGAAGGTGGAGGGAGCACGCAGGGCAGGGGGTACCAAAGCCGGCTCTCTCCTGGGGGGAGGACCTTCACGGTGAAAGTTACACAGCACTGGCTTCCCGGCAGCGGGGGGCACACCAGCTGCTGCCGGCATCGTTCCCCTGAGCCCGCGTCCACTCTGGGGGTTTCTTCCCACGGCACCTCCCCCCGTCCCCTCGAAGCTCCACCCAGCCCTCCACCCGTCACCGCAGATGCAGCCCAGACCCCACCGGACTCCGGACCCGGAGGTGCAGGCGAGCCCTGGGGATGTGGGGGAGCGTTGGCGGCCGCACCCGGGGGCCTGTCCAGACGGGCTGGCTTCCCGTCCCGCACCCGATGCCGGGCAGACACGTCGGCACTCAAGGCTCCACATCTCCAGGAACTGGAAAGAGAACAGGATGGACGAAGGGAAATAGGAAGACAGAGGCTGGGGCAGGAGGAAGGAGAGGATGGACCCACAGAAACAGCCAGCACAACTCACACACAGCTGCGCCCCTGCTGACACCGACCGACAGTTCTCCGCGTCCGGGTGACGGGTCCGGATCGCAGGCCCAACAGACGTTTCAACCAAAACAATGCTGCTTTGCTACATTTATAATTAAAACTCTAATTTATGGGCGCAGTTTGGATTTTTTTCTCTCTTCAGAGATGAAAATTTCCTTTTTCTAACTGCAGCGGCTGTGCCGTGTGCCAGCAGCGCATCCCTTCCCGGGTCTGACTGTCCAGCACATCTTGCTGTGACGTGCGGGGACACACCAAGGCACCCACAACCTCCCTTCCCTGCATAGCAACTCCCGGTTACCATGGGAACCAGCATCCGCAGCCAGCCCGGAGGGACAGGGGCTCGCTTTCATCTGGCCCAGTGGGTCCCCATCCCGTGTCTGTTCCCGTTTCCGGAGAGCTCCCTGCCCACAGAGGCGCTGCCTGAACAGAAGCCATGGGGGCAGGGGCCACGTGGGACTCCTTAGCTGGCCAGGGCCACGGGGAGACAGGATCGATGTGCGTTCAAGCAGCCCCGTGACACCCGCAGGCCTGGAGCTCAGAGAGGCTGGGTCTCACCCCCAGTCACCTGGGTCGAGAGGGCAGTGGAGATTCAGGCCATGCTGACCGCACCCCAGCCTGTCTTGACCCACCGCACCCTTTCTGGCCCAACCTCCAGGGCAGATGCCGGGTCCAGTACCCCCGAGGCTAGGCTGGGACCCCATCTCTGCAGGCCTCCTTCCCTGCCGTGCCCCACCCCAGCTCCAGGCAGAGCCGCACAGGCCTGGGGACAGCCGCAGGCAGCCCAGGAGACTCGAAGGTCAGCCTGCCACCCTCCCTCACCTCGGCGATGAGGAGCTGGGCTGGGGGCAGAGCCTCAGTCTCGTCCATGGTTCACCCTGTCCATTGCTCCTGACGGGACACGCTGACCCTCGCCGGGAAGCTGTCTCAGGCAGACCCCAGCACTAGCATCTCCGTAAAGAAGCCCAGGCTGGTGAGAGGCTCAGGCGCCTTCCCTCCTCCACAGGCTCACCAGTGGCTCCAGAGGCCAAGCTCAGAGCCACAGACTTGACCCCTGGGCCTCATCCACCACCTGCATGGACCTTGCCCACCCCCCTACCCTCTGGAAAAGTCACATGGAAAACCTGCTTCCTTGCTGCCCACGGGCACTAAATTGTAGTGGCATCAAGTGATTCCTCCACGGACCATGGATGACGGAGAATGAAGAATAAATTGTCAGGACGGTTTGACAACTTCCGAATTTTTTGGTTTTTGATCACATTCAACTCGATCTAATAAAGGAGAGTGGGTGAGTGCCCAGGCCGGGGTTTGTGTGGGACTCCGCACGGATCCTTCCGGCACACGGTTTGTAGGCGGTTGTCTCAGCCTTCGTTCCCGGGCATAGACCATGGGGTCGACTTCCGGAGGCCACGGAGACCATCACTGCTGAGTCCCATGGCCTGCCCTCCTGGACCAGCCCTGGCCACCTGTCACAGCCCCTCCTGGCCCAGGGCCCCGCTCTGTCACGGTCCCTCAGACCTTGCTCCAGCCTCCTTCGCGCCTGGAGGGCCCTGACCAAGCCCAGGCTAGAAAGCCTCTCCCTTCTCCCCCCGGAGCATTGCCGTTCCTGTCTCTCATCTTTCCGGGGTTACAGAGTCTCCTGTCCCTGTTCTGGGCCCACCACCCTGCACACAGGGTTGCATGGGCACCAGTGCACCTGAGACCCTCCCGACGGCTCTGGGGGTTCACCCTTTGGGGGTTCCAGGTCCTCCTGGAGATTCAGCCTCTCCCGTCTGTCCATCTGGAAAGGGGCCCTTCAGTCCCTCTGGATTACGTGGAGCAAAGATCATTTTCTCACAACGTGGCATTCAGTGTTAAGTGTGTGCACGCACGTCCACCAGAAGGTCTGAGTTTTGTGCTGATTTAAAGGAATTTTCTACATGATCTGGACGTGACCCCCTTGCTGACTCTGTGTGGCAAACCTTCTTCCACTCTGGGTTCCCTTCTAATCTCTTACTGGTATTCTTCAGACAAAAGTTCTTAATCTGAATGCAACCCTATTTGATGAGTGCTTCCCGCGGTCCAGTGTTAGCGACAATTCTGCTAAGTCAGTTTAACGGAAAGACCACCCTCGTGCCCCACATCCCCCCGGTGATGTCCCGTGGCCCCGCCCTGCCTTCAGCAGGAATCCCATCAGAGACCCCAACCCCTGATGTTTCCCCAGGAATTTACAACCCCAGATGTCCACCTGTTCCTTGGCTATAAATCCCCACTTTTCCTCGCTGTATTTAGAATGGTTATTTTCTCCCACTCACAGACTTTCATTCTCAAACCTGTCTTTGAGAAGATGCAGTATGTCAGAAGTGTTTTTTTCCCAAAGACTCATCCCGTACAAATAACAACTTCCTAAGCATGTTGTTGGCTTCCCAGCTCTTGAAAACAGAGAGAAGCCCCTTGACGGCAAGTTGACAATGCGAGCTCTGTCTCCGTCATGCTCCTGATTAGCAATCAGAGCCTCCAAAGTAGCTCTGATTCAAACAAGCAAATGGGAAGCAGGTCCAGCTCTCCTGAACTTGGGGTGTCACATCCCCCCAGCACAGGAGATTGGACTGAGGCTTTGCTCAGGCACTCGGAACAGTGCTTGGGAAGACGTGGAGGTTTGCAGAGCTGCCAGGACCAGTCACTCCCAACAGAGTCCACTCAGATGGCTTAAGCCCCGAATGACCAGCAACGGACAGACCCAAGGTCAGGGCCAGAGCTGGGCCCAGCACCACATGCAGAGCTGGCTGGGAGGAGACCCACTGCGCCGTCGCTGGACCCTGACCTGCCCCCAGGACTGCTGCCAGCACCAGCACCCCCTCTATCAGCACGCCCAGCCCTCACTGCACACAGATCCTGGGTTACAGGCTCGAGCCTGACACGTGAGCTCTCTGGGTCTCGTTTCTTCTTATGAAATTAAGGAGGTTTGAATTATTTGGTGCTCACAGCCGCTGGGGTTGCCGCACAGGTGGGGGTGTCTGTGTTCTGATTCCTCCCGACCTGCCCCCTTAGGTCAAACCACACTGAGCTCTTGGTCTCAGGACACTCCCTCAACTCTGCAAACTCTGCTGCCATGCATGGTGGGGGGGACTGGGGCTGCAGTTCTCAGGGCATTTTGCCTGCATACAGAACATCACTGTCAGTATTTACTTTGAGTCTAAGAAATATGTGTACTATTCATGCTACTTTCCCAATAAGGGGACTGACTCCAGTCAGATGACCTGTCCAGGTCCCGGCCAGAAAAGGGTAGGCCAGACTGGATCCTTTGGGTAGTGGCTCCTTCCTGTGGGTGCAGCCAGGTGTCTGTTTAGTGCTATTTCTAAACCACTTTTAAAGACTATATTCTTTGTTGTGTGTGATCCCCGAAATCTCTGTTCTTTGAGCCTATGGTCAACTGTGTTTTCACAGATTCCCTTGAATGAATGGAGAATTCTCCCAAGAGAAGAGAAAAGGAGGGAAAGGGAGGGGAGAGGAGGGGAAGGGAAGGGAGAAGAGGAGGGGAGAGGAGAGGGAGAGGAGGGGGTCCCCTGGTCTTTGCCGACTGGCTCTGTGCCACCTCCATCCCCCAGCACTGGTTTTCCTGCCTCAACCTGGGCCTCACCTCTTGCCCACACTGAGCCTAAGGTCAGCAGCATGAAACTATAGCCTTCTCCGTCTTGCCTCAGTACACACCCTGCAGGGGACATTCCAGATTTCCCGTGATGTGCAGGAGCTCCTCAAAGCCCTCCACCCCCAAAGTGGGTCTGTAGCTCCTCCCTCTAAGTCTCGGCCCATCTGAAGTTCGACCCAGGCCTCGGCAGCTTCTTATTTGGTCTCCATATTTTCAAGGACCTCTCTCTACTGCCCACGTTCCATGCTGAAGGTGCCCCCCATCAGTCAAAGCCTGGTGTCAGCCCCTCGGGGAGCCCAGACAAGTCAACAGAGACCAATGCAATCCCCCGAAGCAAAGTCCCGCTCTGCTCCCTGCAGAGTCAGGGCCCCCACCCCTGGGAGGTGGATGTCAGAAAGGCGGAAGGCAATGCTGGCCCTAAACACCACAAAGTCCTCCAGCTGTCTGCCACCTTTCTCTTGATTAAGTATTCACATGATTGCTCAAAACTGCAGACCAGTTTTCCAGAGCTCTGCCGAAGTGGATCCCAGCAGTGTGTCCTCTTGTTGCAGCGTGTTTGTGAAGGACAGCCCTTGGAGCTCTTCCACTGCATTTGCCGGCCCCCTCCTCTGCTTTCTCCCAGACAGCAAGCTGCTCCTCACAGCTTCCCTCACAGAGGCCCTGAGTCACACGGGGTCCCCCACCCCCCAGCCATCAAGTCACAACTCCGCTGGAGTCTGAGGCTTGCCCGGCTCGGCGTGGCCCTGGCTGCAGAGCTGCTGCCTGCAGAGGGAGGTTCTAGGGGTAGAGGGACCCTCAGCTCTGGACCCCACCCCTCGTGAGCCACAGCTTTAGGGTGCTGAAACCACGGGGGCTGCTCTGGGTCTGTACCCCCACCTCCCTCTCGACAAGCCCTTCAAAGGCACGCACGCACCCCAGGGCCAGGGAAGGCCCCACAGTTCTGATCAGTGGACAAGGTTGTCTGCTGTGTTCAGAAACCTGAAATGCGGGAGTCTGGTGTGGCAGAGCACCACGCACCGACTGTTTTTGAAAGTCAATGTGTCGATTCTTTGCAGTTTTTTTTTTCCAGTTAGTTATAAAAACATGACGTTTCTCCTAAGGAATCCAAGAGTTGTTGTGTATCTTCCATCGCTGTCCCAAGGGTGATCTGAAAAACAAACCAGTTTTCCAGCTGCTCAGTGAATAAAACGTTGGACAATTTATGTCTTCTTGTTTGATTTGTGGTCCAGGAGGTGAGAAGTACGAGCAGCGTGTCCTTCCGCGTTGCCGAGCAGCGCGGATGTCCTCAGGTTGCTCGGGACGCAGAGTCCTTGGCGAGGCCGCTGCTGGACTGATCAAGGCCCTTTAACGGAGCTGATTTACGGCCCTTCCGAAGCCATCTGAACTGCGGTCACGAATGAGGGAGCAAACATTGCTAGAACGGATTGTGTTCTCTTCCAAAGTAGCTTCTCTGGGATCTCCAGGGCATGGTTTGCATGTGATGACCGAAGAGAAATTGCCATTTGCAAGTATTTTGGACAGACCTCGGGGATGTGTAGAAACTCTTCATGGTTTTAATTCTTTTTCTCTTGGGTCTGTGTGTTGTTTTAGAATCACAACATATCATGTAGGGGAAGAACAGGTGGTTGATGGGAGAGGCGAGCTGGGATATTAAGCCCCACACATCCAGCAGCAGGGCCAGCATTGGGGGCAGGAACAGTCTCCTGGAAATGTGCACATTTTATTGTGTAAGTTGCATCATCTCTTACGTCTAGCGGTCAACTTGTTCTTTGAAGCTTGTGTGTCTGTTAAGCCCTTTTGTTGCTCATTTATGAAGCAAATAGCTCACTTAATCAGTAAAATCCCTATTTCTAAAGACATGATTCCCTACAGTGGAGACCACTGAGTGACCTCGTCAACCAGGCACGTGGCAGATCAGTGGGAGCTTACTGTCTGCTTGGGGGAAGTCCCTTCTACCAATGGTCAGACTCCAGAGTCAAGCAGGGACGAAATTCCCAAGAAGACATCCAGAAGAAGCTAAAAAGGGACTGGAAAGGGGCATCCAGGAGGTTTAGAAGAGACAGAGCAGGTAATCCTGAGGAATCAGAGGTCACACCATGAATGTGAATAGCTTGCATATCTGTGCAGCTCTGGCCTGGGGAGGCCGTCAGCACGGCCACCAAGGATCCTGGGTACTCCTGCCAACAAGTCCCCAGGGACTGGGGTCCCGGTGATGCTCAGGGGGCTGAGGCTTTCCAGAACCTTCCAAGACTCACCCAAGGGCATGGCGGGGAGGCACCGTGAGTTCAGAGGTCTGGCCATCGAGACAGCAAGGAGCTGCCCCTGGATCGGTCCCTCGTGGCACCTCCAGGCTCTGCAGTCCCTGGGGTGACCAGTGCCTTGCAGGTGCCCTCCTGAGCTAAGAGGCACCGAGATCCATTCCCTCCTCCATGACCAGCCTGTGGGTGCAGAGTGTAGGCATTCAGAGCAAGCCTGTGGCTTGGGGTCACCCTCCCTGGTGCCTCCTCATATTCCCATGGTCAGCAGCTCAGACACAAGTGTGCTCTTGACCCTACTCAGAGCAAAGCACCAGCATCCTCAGGGTCCAGAGCTCTGAGCCCTGATACGCACACCCACAGCCAAGGGCGTGATGAGTGACTTTCCTCCAGGCTTCTGTTCCTCCTTCCAAACCCCATGCCCCTGAGCTCATTTGCATGGTGGATTCGTGTGGCACTAAATAAGATTTTGACCTAGTGTCGTGCCCTGAAGTTCTCCATGTCTAGGAAGCAAACAAATGCCAAGAAATCATACACCAAGAAAACGGCAGAACAGCAATCAGAGACACTCCCCCAAGTGACTCGGAGGAGCCCCCGGGGCCGTCGGGCACCAATGACATCTTCACAAGCACATTCATGTTCCTGCCTTTGCGCCCGTCCCGCGAAGTAGCCTCAATCGTGTGTGGAATCCGATATCCAGCTCTATTGCAATAAAGGGAAATAATATTCCCCTCAGCCAACGTCCCCCATTATAGAGCCTTTATGCCCAAATCAGTTTAAATTTACTTTTTAATTATGTACACTACTTTCTTATGTGAAGCTTCTGACTAGAAATAGTAACTCACTTTACTTTATGTTATTCAATTGACCCAAACACAAAGGCATTTTTCTTAAATACTGAATGCTCATGTACCTTTTTAATTAAAGCTTAAAAAGCTCTTAATTAAAACCATAAATCACAGGCAGCAATTTCTACCTAAATCGTCTCTCAGGCCTTCTTGGTTTTCCTCCCGCTTTCCCGGTGACCTGCAAGGTAACAGAGGGCGAGGACGACCTTCACCCTTAATTGATTGCAAAGCAGCAAGAGGGCCGTGCGGGCGGGCAGGTGGGCGGGCGGCGGTCTCCCTGCGGCTGTGTCACAAGCCAGGCGCCGGGGTGGCTAACAGGAGCCTGGGCGGCCTTCGCAGGGCTGCTACCCACGGACTCTGCGCTCCCCGTCCTCATGCCTCTGCCCCCTCATTTCTGCCGGCGTCCTTCCCACGACGGGGGCGCAGCACCCACAGGAAGTGGGCCAGGCTTTAGCAGGAGGCCTGGAGCATCGGCTTCCCACGGACGGATGTTGGTGCACTAACAGTGACTCTCACAAATCCTCCCCACGAGCAGCTTTACTGACATATAACTGGCATCTGATAATCTGCCCATATTTAAAGTGAACAGTTTGGTAAGTTTTGAAAATTGGATGTATCTATGCTACCATCAGCCCAACAAGACAATAAGTGTGCCCAGCCCACCGCCTGACCGTCCCCGACACCCCCTCCCTCCCTGCCAGCCCCTGACCCTCCTTGATTCCCTCCTCCCAGGCATTGTTACCACTGACCTATTTTCGATTAGTACAGACTAATTGCATTTTATGGAGTTTTCTACAAATAAAATCAGACACTATTTTTTCCACTGGCTTCTTTTCACTCAGAGTAATTACATTTCCTCTGTATTGTTTTATTATCAATAGTAGTTCATTCTTTTTTTTTTTCTAAGAAATATTCCATTGAATAGACTTACTGCGATTTTTCCCCTTCCACCTGTTGAGCTTTGAGTCTTCTTACAGTTTGGATGTATTGCTAATAAGACTTCTGTGAAAATCCACGTAGACATTCTTGCACGGATGTACACTGTGTTTGGGGGTAAGCAGCTCAGAGCAGAGCAGCTGCCTCACACGGCGGGTGTAGCTTTGACTTGGGTGCCACGCCGTTTCCCATCCCTGCCAGCGACTGACGTCCTAGAGTTCCAGTGCCACCAGCTCCGCACCAACCCTGGGGAGAGCCAGCCTTTACACCGGAGACAATCCAGTTGTGTTTAGTACCATCTCTTGTGGTTTTAATTTGCATTTCCCAAGTGACTAGTGATGTTGAGTATCTTTAGGGGAACATCTTCAGTGCTGTATCCAAGCATCTTACCCACTTTTTAGTGGACTATTCATTTTCTTATATTGTATTTTCAAACTCCTTTCTAGAGCCTGCAAATAACTTTTATCAGAAATGTAGCTCACAATTACTGTCTCCTAGTCTGTGGCTTGTCTTTTTATTAACTTAACTGTGTCTATCGAACAGTAGAAATTCCTACTTTTGACGAAGCCAAATTTATCATGTTTTTCTTCCATGGATTGTGCTTCTGATGATGTAAGAAATATTCTCCTTGGACACAAAGACTACCTCTGATATTACCTCCTTTCACAGTTTAACATCTAGTGTTATGATTGATTCTGAGTTAAGTCTGGTGTATGGTGGTTTTTTCTTTGTAACTTTATCCTTGTTCACTCTTTGTATTTTGAAGCTCTGTTATTAGGTACGTACATGCTTAAGATTGCTATGTCTTCTTGATGAATTAGCCCTTTAAAGTTACAAAAGGAACCCCTTTATTCCCGGCAGTATTGTTTTTCATCTGAGATCTACTGAGATGTCAATACAATCACTCCAGCTTTATTTTGATGAGTATGAACATAGTATATTTGTTCCCACCCTTTCACTATTAACCTGTTTGCATCTTTATATTTCAAATGTGTTTCATGTAGGCAGCAGACGGTCAGGACAGTGTTCTGAGGGTCAACTTTGCACAGAGGCCCATGGACCCTGAGGAGCCGACAAGGAAACTGCATGATAGGCAGACGGAGGCAGGAAGAGAACGTCTAGGTCTCGGGAGCCAAGAAGAGAGATTCTGGGGAGCAGGCTACTTCCAAATTCCTATCCTCAGAGAGGGGTCTCCAGCGATTCTGTCACAGTCTCATTGACAGCTTCAGGAAAAACACTGGGAACCCCCCCACGTGTCCCCAGCAGGGGATGAACCAGTCGATGAGCTGTAGACTCAGGGCAAGGGAGAAAGCGGTCAGCGAAACCAAGTCACTGAGGAACGTGTGATGTTCTAAGGCATGTTCGCCATGTGTCGTTAAGAGGAAAGACTAACAAAATGATATGAACAGCACACGTGCTTCTTGACCCGTGCATGCAAGTCAGAAAAGGTGAGGAGTATCCACAGCAACACAGGGAGACCAGACCAACTGTTTCTTACTGCGGCTTAGCTCATGTCTAAGTTTGATGCAGTCATTGGGTCTTTCTTTAAGGAGGAAAGTAGTAAGGGAAAAAAGACTTTAAATCAGCATTTTTTAGTGAGGGAAGGATCAAGTGCCATAAGAGAGACCCATGACGTGGGCAGGGAGGGGAGGGAACCACTGCTAGCTGCTGACCGCTGACAGCTGGTGAGAGGAGGATGGCGACAAAATTCCCCTTTTACCCGGAACAACACCCCTGCCGTGAGGACCATGTTCCAAAGTCCTGACAGACGCCTGCTGGGGACTGTCATGGTATCGAGGGCCACCTGGATGGGGTGTCCTGCCCCTCACGGCGCCTCCCAGCTGCTGTCCACACTACACACACCGGTGCTCAGTGGCCTCAGAGACAGGAATGTGCCCACCATCTGCCACACGGCTGTTCCTCGGATGTGGGTAAGGAGCGCTGGGCAGGAGGGGCTGGCGAGCCCCTCTGTGCGCCCCGTGAACCCCTTGAGGGCCCATCTCGGGGGAGCACAGATGCGCTGTGTCCTGGCTGTCTGAGCTCACGGCACACCCCCTTGGCCTCCGCAGCAAGTGGCTGGAAGGGACAGAGCCGCTCGCTCACGCGGCTGTAACAGAGCTCTGCAGACCAGGCAGCCTAAACCCCAGAAGATTACCTCTCAGTCTGGAGGAGGCCGGATGTCCAACCTCAAGGTGCCAGCAGATCCTGTGGCTGGGGGCCCCCCCACACCCCGGTTTGCAGATGACCGTCTTCCCTGTGTCCTCACGGGGAACAGAGGTAGCTCTCTGGTGTCTCCTTAGAAGGCACCGACCCCATCACCTGCTCACCTGACAGAGGCCCCACCGAACACCATCACTTCGGAGGCCTGAATTTCTATGTATGAATTTGGGGGCCCATGACACCAGCATCGGCGTCTGCCATGGGGAAGCCTCCAGGGAGGGGTCTGCTCTCCTGGAGGTGATATTCCTAGAATGCTTGGGAATGCCAGGCCTGACAGCTGTGTGTCACCGTGAGGGGCGTGGCGTGCCTCTGGGCCACACTTGTGTTTGGGGTGCACCCATCCCAGCCCTGCCCACCCCACCATGGGGCCCATCATCCCAGGACGCGGTCACTGGTGGATCGAACAGATGAGACACGGTTCAGCCCCGGCAAGGGGTTATGATTCTATGCGGGGAGGGCTCTGGTCTGCCTTGCACTTGCAGGCACGGATTTGGGCCGCAGCCACCACCTAAAGCAGGAGTCTCTCCGCACACCGCGTGCGCTCTGTGCTGCAGGAGCAGGAAGCTGGCGTTCTGACTTGACTGTTCTCCAGCACCACGCGTTGGAGGACAAGGCAGTGGAGAGCACATTGCCTCTGCCCCAGCAGGCATCTGCGTTCGCTCAGGACCAGTGGCTGCTGAAGCGTGAGGCCAGGGCAGAGGGTGACCCTCTGCTCCCGGAGGTCAGGGGTCAGCTGTTTTCCTGGATCTGCGTCATCCCAGCATGTGCAGCCTCCTGTTCCTAGGACCTGAGCGTGCAGAATGGAGTCCGTCCGACAGGGCGGGAGCACAGCTGCAGGAGGGAGCGGGGCTGCAGGGGGGAGCGGGGCTGCAGGGGGAGCGGGGAGCAGGGCTGCAGGGCAGGAGCACNGGGCAGGGGGGGAGCGGGGCTGCAGGGGGGAGCACGGCTGCAGGGGGGAGCAGGGCTGCAGGGGGAGCAGGGCTGCAGGGCAGGAGCACGGTTGCAATGGGTGAGGGACTGCAGTGGGCTATGCTGTGACTGTCCCCGAGCTCACGTGTCCCTTCAGCGACACAGGCATCAAGCAGATACCACTGTGTTTGCCCAGATCTGCCCAAGCCTGCGCGTGCCAGCATGGCTGCTAAGCGAGTGGCTTAGAAAAACATAGGTTTCCATGACACTCCGGCTCCGACCGCACGAGCCAGTGTTTGCCCACAGACCCTGCTCCCATGTCCCCAGAATGCTGGCCGGAACGACAACGTGCACACCTCCCATTGCCAGGCCAGGCAAACAGCCCCTGGGCCCGTTCCCATCGGCTCTTGCTTCAGCTGCCAGAGTGAGAGGACTGTGGGCCTCCCGTCCGGTGAACACCTGTGACCCTGGCTCCGGGTTTCAGACCCTGATGCTGGCAGGCTAATCTCCAGTGCGGAGGCTTCCAACCCGCATGTTGTGAGCCAGGGGTCAGTGCAAGGTCGCATCTGAGGGTGGATGGGATGGCGGCCTACCGTCCAGGAGCCCCCGGGCCTTCCGCGCAGCCTACGTGCAGACAAAGCAAATGTCGCCCACGAGTCCTCAGGAGCTCGGCCTCTGGAAGGAGACCAGAAAGCACAAGCCTGTGGTCCTGAGCTGTCAAACCAGCCGAGTGAAACAGTGGGTCCGAGCAGAGGGCCTGGGGCTTGGAGGACGACAGAGAGAGGAAGGCTATGGCCCGGCCCTGCCGTTGGGCTGACAGAGCGGCAGCTGTGGCCAGGAGGCCGGAGCTGAGACCCCTGCGAGCGTCCTACGTCCACTGGCGAGAGCCCCCGCACGCACCTCGCTCCGCAGCACAGTGAGAAGAGACAGAGCGCCCACCAACGGTGCGCCAGCTGCCGCCGAGCTGCCTGCTCAGGACCCCGGAGCCCGGCGGGTTTCCCCGCGTGGTGGGGAACAGCCACGAAAGAAGAGGCAGCCCCAGGTTTGCACGTCCTGTGAGGCTGGCACACAGCGCCCCGTCTGCCCGAGCCTCGGGAAGGCCCCTGCCTTAGGATGAACCGGGTCTCCCCGCCGGAGACCTGCTCAGGCTGTGGGCGGTTCCCCTGCAACAGAGGCAATACGTCCCTCCCGCCAGGAGCTGCTCGGGTTTCCTGTGCCACAAAACAAGTCCCCACAAGCTTGGTGGCCCGGAACAACCCATTCATCATCTCAGGCTTGTGGGCTCCCCTGCTGTTCCCCTGCTCAGGGTCCAAGGCTGAGTCAAGGTGTCAGCCCAGCACGTCCTCACCTGGGGGCTTGCTGGGAGGGGCCATCTTCAGGTTCATTCAGGACCCTATCCTCATGGTCATAGGACCGACCAAGGGCTCCAGCCTCTGCCCGGCTGTCTGCTGCAATCAGTCCTGAGGTCCTAGGGGCTGCCCCAACTTCCACGGTTGTTTGCCATGTGGCCCCATCCCCAGGGCCACAAGGAGGACGTTCTGTGAGTCCTCAGCAGGACGGAGCCTTATAAATGTTGACACAGTCCTGAGACACACTGCTGTCACCACCACCATACTTCTTGACAAGAATCGAGTCCCCAGCAGAGGGATTACATGGGCACAAATGCCAAAAGGTGGGGATCCCGGGGCCATGTTACAGTCTGTCCCCGACAAGCCGCTGTTTAAAAGGCAAGAGCCCCCCCCGCCCGCCACCAGGCAGATTCCTGGCTGTAAGCGAGATGCCCAAATCCGGGGACATTGCTCTCGGCTGGCAGAGTTCCCTCACTTTGTACAAATGGGAACACTGCTCGTCATGACACGAAGATATACTAAATCATCTGAATGTGAAGCAAAGGCACACGATTTTATTTTTAAGCAGTATTAACATTTTAATAAACACTAATATTTAAAATGTCAGCGTTCAACATCACAAAATTATTTTCCTTTTGAAGAATACCTGTGGTTCCTCTTAAAACAAAAATATATGTATTACGCACTCAGGCTGTGTTCTCCTTGGGTACAGGCCCCCTCCATGCTTCTGAGGTGAGGAAGGGGGGCCACCCGCCTCCTTCCACCGCCAGCCGCGGCCACCCGCCCCCTCCAGCGGGTCTCCGTGAGCGGTGTGCAGCGTCCACGCTAAATGCATGTTCAGTCTGCTATCTCAGGTTCTCCTGGAGAGGGGCCGGCCTCAGGGCAGACCCAGCGCAGGAGAGGGACAGCTGGGCCGTGCGCCTCGGGAAAGCACCTGGTGAACGCACCCGATTTTATCATGTAGGAGACGGGCAATCCGTACAGCCTGCCGCATTCAATTAACTTCTTTGAACAGGGAGTTTCAATGGCATATAGTCTATATTTTTTAAAGGCAGACAACATCTAAAACAGAACTCTGGTGGGCCATCGGCTTGCATGACTCTGAGAAAGGAGGCTCCGGGATCTCACTCAGACATGTTCTCTCACCGACAATGGGGGCTCGCAGAGGGAACTCGGTTCTCCACCCAACATCGTCGCCTCCCACTCAAATACGGGGGCAAGGACCCGCCGTGGACCCACCAACACTGGCCGGCCCCACAGCGTGTCTGCGGCCTGACGGCCCACACCTGACACAAGGTTTTTCTCCCAACCAAGGGGGGAATTACCCACAGAAACACAGATCAGAATTTTTAATGGATTTACATTACAGGAATTTGTTCTTATTGGAAAATGCATCAGGTCTTCTGGAAATAAGAACTGTTGCTATATCAGCTCTTTTTGTAAAGAACTGTGTGGGTCCTTGTGTATGCGCAGAAACCATTGGCATCAAAGCCCAAGACTGGAACGGTGGCATGTTGGTGACCAGATGGACACTTGACATTTGCTCTTGTCACCGTGGAAGGCTAAGAGGTGTTTGGGAGCAAATGCTGGAGAGATGATTTCTCTCAAGAGGCGAAGGGCTTCCCAGTGAACATGGGGCTCTGGCGCCATCCTCTGTGCCCATGGCGGGTGGTGGAGACCCAGGGGGCTGGGCACCAGAAAGGAAGAGTGCGGAACAGACTCTGGATGCAGGCGCACCGCCCCCACCCCCACCCCCTGCAGCAGCGGGGGTCACGGCTCCATCTGCCAGCAGGCCGTGGTCTCACACGGTCTCCAAAGTGATAACTTGGGCGGACTCCGGCCAAGGGGAAACGACGCAGACCTCTCTTCAGCCCGGGGACACGTCTCTTGACGCAAGCGTGCTTCTCCCCACGTGGCGGCCCGTCCCTCAGCCTGGGCAGTGGAGCCCACGTGAGGACCCGAGGAGGCCCCATGCGTGGTCCTGCTCGCGGGCTTCCCGCCAGCGCCCCGATCACCCCACGGGTGAGCCAGTGATCTGAAGTATTGTCCAAACCAAGTCCCCGGTGCCCCCTTGGCTCTCTGGAAACTGCAGACTTTTACATTTTACGCTTGTGAGACGATGAACGGGTAATAGCGTGTTTCCACCGCGTCATTTCTCCTGGCTGCGTCGTGCTCCCCACGTGAATGCGACCAACTTCATGTCACCAATCTCTGCGTTCTCACGCGCTGTCCATTTCAGACTCCAACTCTGTTTATTGCCGGAAGATGTGACCGCTGGGTGTCAGGGTGCTTGCAACCGCTGATACCAGTTGCTCGATCACCCCCCGAAAGGTTGTGCCAATACCCTCCCATCAGAAGCGCGTGTGAGCCCCCACGTCCTGACCCGCTCCAGGCCTGAGTGTTAGTGATCTTATCTGTGCATCTCAGTCTGAAGGACAAAAAATAACCACTTAAATGGCTTTGGCTCCTAGGGAGAACGAAGGTCCCCTCACAGGATTTCCCGATGCTCCCTTCTAAGCATCATAGACTAACCCTGCCCACAGTTCCAGACTTCCTGCAGCATTCTGGATCGTGTGACTTGGGGTATTTGACATTGCTGCATTTCACCTGAGAACCTGACACAGGGGGTTTCTGCACCGGTGGACTTACTGCGTGGGGCGGGGTCGGACTCCGTGGAGAGTCTGATGGAAGCCACAGCATATGCATCCTGCCTACGACACCGCATGATTCCAAGGTCCCAAGTGACCTGCCCACCACCTGCAGCCCATTTTCTGACCTTGCTAACTCAACCAGGTCAACCAGGGTTAACCTCCAGCCTGACGTTTTCTCTTTCATTCACCAAACACAGCGAGAGAGGCCTCATCACAAGTCCTGCTGAACCTGGTCTCACAGCTGCCCCCTCAGCCTGCCACCCCATGAATGGACTCACTGGCCCTGCAGGACTAGGGCCCTGGGGTCGCCTGTCCCTCCGCCCATGCGCCCAACTCCCAGGCCGCAGATGATCCCCGGAAACTCTGTCTGGGGCGGGGGGCATGGTACTGACCCAGCGTTTGTAACATCTCCCTGCTTCCCATTGTTGCAAGTTGGCCCAAGAAACTTACTCGAAGTTTGTAGCCAAAATGAAATTGAAACATTGTCTTGCTAGAGTTTCCTTGGTGTCTAGTGTAACATACCCAAAGCAGGTGCGTGTTTAATCATAGCAAAGCTTTCCTTTTCCCCTCAAAATTAGGAGTGGCTGTGCAAACAGGCCTACACTTCAATTAATACCAATGCAATCACGGGAGCCTGCAATTTTTTGTTCTTATGAAGATGTAAATCTTTAAATAAAAATATATTAAAACCTTAAATACACCTAGGAGACAATTAAAGTTGAGCCTGTGGTGCCTTAAATTTGCAAAGCTTCTGTGAAAGTTAATTGTTCAGCGGGTGAGCTCGCTCCTTGGAGTGAACTTGGTGTCCGCGCGTCCTGGGCGTGGAGACGCTGGGTGCTCGGGATCCTCCGTGACACCATCACTGGCAAAGAGGTCGTCAAAATCCCACAAGCAGCCTCGCTCTGAAGCAGCCAGGGCCCCCCGCAGAGCTGGGGACCCTCCCCCTCGCGCACACCCCGGTAGACGTTTGTGAAACGGTGAATGGATGGCACTCGGCTGCTCCAGAAGTTGGTCGGCAGGACTGAGTCCAACCTCACATGTGTGTCCTGTAACAAGTCCCTCCGTTGACAGGTCAGAGGGAGTTCTATTTCTCGTTTGCAAAACTGCCAGTGATTTGGATTCTTCTCGAGTCTTCCATTGATAACTGTGTTTAGTACTGGTTCGTCGAGGCTAGGAGACCAAGCCCAGAATGACCTGTGCTGACACGGAACACAGTTTGTGCGAGCAGAGACCGGCTGGACCCGCTAGGCGAGGCCTCTCCTGCTGACTGCAGCAGAGGCCACCGAGTCAGCCCCAAAGCCGCGGTGCAGAACCAGGAAAGCTCCGGTGCCCTGTGTGCGGGAAGGGAGGCCATCCCACCCCCGGTCCCCGGGGGGGACCCAGCGAGGGCAGAATGGACTGCAGGCTGCTTCATCGTTGAGCCACCTGTGGACCCAGAGTGTCTGGGGGCTGCAGTGGCAGCGTCGGCCAGGCAGGTCCCTTCAGCCACAGACGCTGCCGGCGGTGGAGAAAGCAGAGGCCTCCTGCACACCCCGCCCCCTCCTCAGGCTGTCTCTTGGAGCTCTGCAGCTTTGGGCTCCCGCACCCCACGGGGAGGAGCTGTCACCCCCACCTGGGGTCAGGCTGCCAAGCCAAGTGCGCCATCACCTCACCGGGTCAACGTGGGCAGGCATCTGGACCTTTCCGGCCAAAGGTGCCAGAGTCCCCGGTTGTTTCTCCCGAAGTGGAGGCCGCCTGAACCAGCCCCTCGCTCGGGTCTCCTGGGCTCGCTGCCAGGCAAACTGAACCTGACGGTCACCCAGGAACAGGCATCACCGCTCCCTTGTTCAAATGACCCTGAACAGCGGGTCAGCTCCTCCCAACAGCCTCAACAATAATTGTGGACAGAGTCACAACCTGTGTGAGATCACCGCACGATTACTCATGCGGCAGCCTTCAATCTGTGGCCACGTCCCCACGTGCGGAGTGCCCGGGGCCCAAGGCAGCCAGCGAGCCTGGACTGGAAATCCCTCAGCCAGCACCGCAGTCGCAGGCCCATGACTGGACCTGACCTGCAAACTTTGGGGGAAAAAATAATCTCCCCGGAACTTAATGACAAAGGGGGCGTATGTTTCAGCACAAGCGCGTGCTTAGATCGACGTCACTGTGCTCCGTAAGGAGGTCAGGAGCAGTATATGGCCAGGTGACATAAGGGGCAATGTTTGCTACACTCACTCTCCAGAAAGCTTGCCTTCGGTCCAGCCATCAGTCAGTGTCTCCGTACCCGCGTGCAGAGCAAGAGAAGGTCTATCTGTCCAATAAGCCTGTGCAAACAGATGCCCTACTTCCCCGAAGCTGGACCTGCTCCTTGGCCCCACACAACCTCCCAGTGTCCTATCAGGTCAAATCAGAAGGGACTGACCGTTGGCTTTCAAAGGAAGCTATTAGCAGTTCAAGTGGAAGCCTCCCAGCCCGGAGAGCCACCAGACACAGCCCAGCAGAGCCTCCTGGAAGGCTCCCGAGACGGCTGACCGGAGGCTCCGGACCAGCTCCTCAGGGGCCGCAGCCCTGCCGGTGTTCGCTGCTGCTGCGGCCGTCAAACTCTGCTGCCAGGTCTGGAAGGGGTGAGTCTGCATATTTTTACAGATTTCCTCAAAAGGTCCATACCTGTTTACAGAAGGCATAAAGGCTTAGTCCTTATATAGACTAGAACCGTCAATTTCTGGAAATTATGTCCCCCATGGAGGAAAAATATCCTCTCCGAAATCATAGAGTCAAAAACAAGGAATCTGCACAGAAAAACTGAAACGTGGGCAAGGTTGGAGCTTCCCACCATCACTTGTTACTGATGAGAATTACGTTTGGTTTACTTCATTCAAGAGAACAGCAGCCATGGGCCTGCTGTGTGGACCAGTGCACAGGAGATCTCCACGCACCTGCCCGAGAATGCTCTGCGGCTTGGTCACAGGCCCCAGCCCCTGCCAGCCCACAGGCCGGGACACGTGGGGCAGATGCACCAGAAAGACACTGTCCCCAGCACGACCCCTCTGGCCCTGCTCACAGTCTGCGTCTCCAGACCCAAAGTCAACAAGCAGAAGCAAGCCGAGAAGGAAGGGTTATCACCATCTGTGGGCGGAAGACATACGTCTGACTCTTGCCTTGTAGGGACTTAAACCATGCCTGTTCACTGACCCATCTCGGAATTGCAAATGGCTAATAAGATATGTGAATTTTGCGCAAAACCTATCAACAGGATAATTTTTGAAAACTAAATTTGGGGAATAGAGGCGAGGTGGCCGTGTGTGAATAGTCTGATGTACCACGTGCCACCGTCTGAGGAAATTAAACAGACATGGTCTCTACACTATTTACAGAACTCTTCCAGAGAGTCCAGCCCTGATGCAGGTCTAAACTTTACTATCAGGATTGCAGAGATGCTTGTATTGATAAGAGAGTTGACAATTTCTCACCGGAAAAAAATGTTCTTTAAAGAAAAGTGTATAAATTATGTTTGTAAATACAGAGCAACATTAAAAAACAGGTAGAGATGCTGCCTAATCCCACCACCAGAAGCGAAACACTAATTACCATTCCAGAATTACGTCCAGGTATACACATGGAGAGGAAGCTTCACAACCTAGCGGCTTTCCTCGCGCATGCAGGATCGCACAGCGTGGAGTGTGGTGTCAGTCTCCGTCTGAGCCGGCGATCACTACGATTACTGCACAGCAAATCATCTCAAATGTCAGCGGCTTTACTCTCCAGCTCCCAGCTCCGCAGGGCCCTGTGCGTCCGCGGACCAGGCCTCGCCCCGCGGGCAGCCGCCCCCTCTGCTCTGGCCCCAGAGCCCCGCAGCCCAGAGCCGGTCCACACGGGTCCAGCACATTCTGCGCCGTGTCCGCTTACACTCCGTTGGCCACAGGTGGGCATGAGCTCACCACCCACCCCGGGGGCTGCAAGGTCACGCGGCAGAAAGGGGCCACGAAGAAGGGAAAGCCGTAATCCAATAACTGGGCCTTCTCTGCACTCCATCCACCCGCGGACACGCTCCTGCCACAGAATGAAAACAGATCTGCGTCCTCCCGTTCCTCCACTTGTACAAAGTGCCCTTGTTTTATTGATACGTGATAAGTCAGTCCTCTGTGTTCGGACACTGGGTTGCTTGCGATGCCCTGAAAGCATGATAAACAACACCGTGTTGGACATCCCCGGACAAGATGGCTTCAGAACAACGCAGGACGAGGCTCTGCAGCGATTTCCTTCGGCGTGGCGTGCTCCAGGCGGCAGGGCCTGTGACAAACCCTCAACACGTGGGACCTGGCCTTCTCGGTGCTGGCCTCTGACTGCCCGCTGTCCAGCGCACTGAGCCGTGTGAGGCCGGCCCAGAGGGCAGGTGCTGTCCCCGTGCCCTGGTGGGTCACTCGCCCCCGCACCCCAGCCGAGTGACTTTGTTCCTCTGAGGAGAAAGTATCTCTGCTCCCCTGACTCTCAGGATCTTCCAAGGAGCAGCGGCCACGCGTTCTCCCGAGACCGGAGCTGCCACGAGGAGAGGCGACTGGCGCAGTTACCCCAGACCACTCCTGCGTCGGTCTCGAGCGGCGGTTATCACCGTGTAGGTGCGCTGACCTCCAGAGGAGGACGGGCGATGAAGGGCGAGACTAAGGGAGAGACTCCAACTGAGCCGAATGCCTTTTCGTCCCTGCGCTCGAACAAAATAGAACCCCAGCGACCCCGTGGTCTCAGGACAGTGGGAGGGGGTGGCTGCACCTTGTGCCCTGTGTCCCGTCCACACGGGCATCACCAGGATTAGTGAGGTAGGTTTGGACAACAGCTTCTATAAGATAAAAGCAAATAGAAAATAGAAAATCAACTCTGAAAATGTTAAAGTTCAGCCGCAGAGCTGAAGGCACAGGTGAAACTGGGGGTGTCACTGAGGTGCAGCCCCGCCCCCGCTTGTTCAGATTACAACTGCCTGTGGCAAAGCTACCAGTGAAAATATGGCCACTGGGAGGTGACGTGGAGCCCCCGAGGTCAAAGGCACAACCAGAGGAAAGGTCACGGCCGCCCCTGGGGCGATGAGAGGCTCTGCACCCAGCCCCCAGCCTCACCCAATGGGGCCAGGACCTTCCTTTGTGTCCTTCCCCATCAGGCCTTCGTCTTCTCTTCCAGGTGTGTATGTCATAGGACACTTCGTTACGCTCCCAGCAGCTCTACCTGTAACTTTGGGGAGAAAATCAAAGCCCGTTTATTATGCGTGAGCTCAGAAAGACCCAGCACACTCCAGAAATCAATAAAACACACCTCTTCTTGCAGCTTATAAATCATGGCCGCACTCCAGCCTCGCAGAGAAACTCCGTGGGAGGGGGGTGAACGCCTGGTTCCGGGGGATCCAGAGGCAGTTGGGGGCCCTCGGTGGCGGCGGTGGGCACCAGGGTCCGAGGCTACCCGTGGTTGTGCGGCCCCGTGAGCCCGGGCTGTTTTCCCTGCAGCCTCCCGAGGAGCACCGGCGCGCACCCCGCTGACCCCGCACGCTCCCCTCGCGGCCCGCCAGCACCTGCTACAGTAGGGGGACGTTTCCACGCGGCTTTCTCTGCATCCGCACTTGGTGCTCACTGACTCACCGGAAGCAAGGGTCGATGCTCCCCTAGTTTGTCAGCGGGCGATGGGTCCTAAACGCACCGGCCCTGAGCGGGCTCTGGGGGTGGGGGTGGCCAGCGCCCTCTCGGATCCGCCCTCCATCTCCTGCCTGGTGGCTGGGACTCGCCGAGGCTGTGGGCGCCGGGCCTCCTCTCTCCGGGCCCGACGCCGTCCACCTGAGGGGATTCACATCTGTTCTGTTGAGGAGAAGCCCGAGACACCGTATGACTCGTGACAGAGTTGCTCGAGTGGAAACCTGTCAGAAGGTGCTCCCCACCCCCGCCGGGCCCCCCGGAGTCCCCACAGCTCTGGGGGCTCGCAGAGCCTGCCAAGGGCAGCACCTCACGGCCCCTAGGCGCCCGATGGAGGCCCAGCTGCATCCCTGACCCTGACTGGGCACAAACCCTCGAGGCCCCTTCTCCATCAGCCTGCTCACCTGGAGAAAAGCGACCTCCTCCGACCCCTGAACACCACGTGCGGGTGTTCTGTTTGACAGAAGAGTCTGTGCTGCGTTCTCTCGGGTCACAGGACCTCCACACCGCACGCCGGGCACGTGGTCAGGGGCGCTGAGTGCCTGGTCTCTCCTGACCCAAGAAGCTCGAGAACATAACCTCAAAGGTTGTTGTTTCCCTTTGTTTCCAAATTCCAGGAATGAATGCAGACCAACCAGATGTAGGCAGGGCTTCCCCATGAGTGCCCTGCGTCCCGGGCTCAAGAGGGGCTGGCCTGGGGGTGCCGCAGAGAGCACGCCCTGTCTCCCCAACACGCAAGGCCTCCAAGTTGGAGATTCCCCCGTCCTGCCTCTACCTTCCCGGTCCGAGCGGCCCTCCAGGCCTGAGCTGTGGGCTTTCCCCCAGGGCATCAGGCTCCCTGCTCCGGGCCCTCCATCCCCTCCTCTCCCTCTTGAGCCTCACTTCCAGCCCCTGCAGGTCTCATCCTAGATGCCGCTTCTTCCAGGGAGACTTCCTGGACCCAAGTCCCGGCTCGCTGTCCCTGTTGTGTGCTTCCAGAGTCACTCCCCCCATGGCAGCCCCCAAAACCTCCAGTGCAACCAGCCGTGTCCCCCTCACCCGTATGTCCCTGGAGGTACAGGGATGCCTGTCACCTGAGGGGCTGGATTAAGTGTGACATCAACTCTCCAGACCCGTCTTGGTCAGCGCTCCCTCCTCGGGGATGAGGCGCTCCCGGTACTTCCTCCTGCTGCTGGTTTAAGCCGGCGTTCCCCCAAATGACCCTCCTCGGGCCGACTTCACGCCGGCCTCCCCCAGTCTGTTAAACGGGCTGCATGTGCACGGAGCTCTCTGCTCGCAGTTGAATGCCGAGCTTTATGTGCGACCCGTGCTGCGACCCTAGTCTTTGGGGTCATGTTTCGCTCCTCAGTGCGTGTACCTGGGGTGTATATTCGGAAAATTAACATAGCGCTGAGCAGCGGTCAACTGTAAGTCAAGTAGTCCAAACCCCGACGCCGCTCGATACTGTGCTGCAAAGTCCCTCAGACACGCGTGCGATTTCTAAGTGAACCTGTATCATTCATCACCTGTGAGAAATCCGAGGGGGCTCTCGCTCCCCGCGCACCATTGGTGAGGACCCAGAGTACGGACTGAGACGAGAGCCCCGAGCTTGCCAGCCGGCTTTGGGGGTCACCCGTGTGGCCACGTCCCCTCCCGGCCATCCCCGCGGCTCTCCGCTCCCACCAGCCGTGGCCACGGCTTCTTGAGGTCTGCTTCCTCACGGTCCTGCGGGAACATTTGGCTAATTTCCATTTTGTAATTGTTTTTCCTTACTGACACTCGGATTCATTTGCCTTCCAAGCATAAAACATTCTACTTCCAAGCAAGTCCCCGTTGATTTGTCACACTGAGTTTTGTCCACTAGCTGTATTGATCTTTCATTATTTTCCTATCTTAGAAGTTCCCTGTAATGTCTTTGTGGGTAATAAAGGGCTTCCTGATTACCCTTAATTAGCTTTGTTAGTTGTCATCACAAATTAAGGACTGATATTTAAATATTGTTTTATGCAAGGACTAAGTCAAGGAACAGGTCAATACATCACACCCTAGTGACCCCACAGAGAATGGGAAGGAAACGGGCAAATGGGGCTCCTTTCCTAGAGCTCAGCTGTGAGGGTCGCTGGAACCCTGCTTCCTCTCCCAAAGGCAGACGAAATCAGGAGCCGGTTTGCAGCCGGCCCCTCTTGTCCTGGGCGGCACTGCCGTGAGTCTGGTGCAGGGAGACAGAGCAGCCCTGCCCCGCACGGGCCTCGAGCAGCACGCGGGGCCCTGTCTCCCGCGGCGCTGTACTCCCAGCCTCATCCAACCTCAGTGAGGCAACAGACAGGGGCCTGGCCTTCCGGAACCGGAGCTGGTGACCGTGAGCTGAGCGGTGCCCTGACCCGGAGACGCCAGGCCAGCCAGCTCATCCTCACCTTGGGCAGGTAAGGAAACAGGGCACACCCGAGGGGGAGCAGCAAGGATTCCAGGGCCTGCAGTTTACTCCTCCACCCCCACTAGGCCACCAGCCCCCTCCGTGGGACCATGAGGGAGCCCGCTGCAGTCCCTCCCCCGTAGCTACACTGGTCCCCGGGGGCCAAGTGCTCATGATCTGCTGTGCACACAGAGTTGGTCCCATTGCCCCGGAGACCCTCAGTGACCCCCACGCCCCTGCGCCGTGGTCTGATTACCTCCGTGTCACCTGCCCACAGCAAACCAGGCCTCTCCAGAGCATCCCAGGCTCCAGTGAGCTGATTTGCCCCCCAGTGGCATCAGGAAGAACTCCGTGCTGTGTTGGCCTCTGTCAAAAATAGAGCTCAAGCCTGTTCCCACTTCCTTGTTTATGGGTATTTGCGTTTTCATCACTTAGGACTTCAAGGAGACACAGAAGGAGAGCACAAGGTCCCTTCCTGTCTCCTGGTTCATTTGCATCAGCAAATCTGCATAGAAATCCCACCTCTGCCCAGCAGCCTGCTGCTTCCTCCAGCAGCCCCAGAGTCTCCCTCCAGCAGCCCCAGAGTCTCCCTCCCGATCCCTGAAGCTGCACTGACCTCCATTTCCAGCGGCCTGTTACCAAATTAGAGCCATAATTGAGCTGCCAGCTTGNGCTTGGGGGGGGGGGGGGACTCGGGGGCCCTGGCAGTGTGGGAGGGGGACAGCAGTGAGCCGGGGTCACTGGGCCGTGCCCATGCCGAGGGGGTGACGGGCCAGAGGGACAGGGTGTCCCGCGGGCAACGCAGCCTGAGCGTCAGGGGCCCTCTCCAAACCAGGCTCCGCATCCGCCACTTAGCAGAAGACAGGTTCCCCGCGGCTTTTATGGGCCTACTTATCACATTTTCACAGACAACATAAACATAATTTTAAGTATCAAACATCTTTAATGTCTTTAATTCCTCAGGAAGTGACAGTAAACGCTCCTCTATTAATGGACAGCTTTCTGTGAGGAGCAGATAAAACGTCCATTCATCGCGGGCTCTCCAGTGAGCGGCTCAGGGTTTGCTCAGGAAGTGTGAGCGTTAGGCTCACCACCCCTTCCTCCTTCAGAACCGTCGAAAGTTCTGGTGTCTCACCGTGGCTTCCAAACTTGGCCTGATACACAATGCAGCTTTGGAAACGAGGCCCGCGGCGTCTTGCTGTCTCCTGATCGTTATTACAGGGCTCTCATTTCTTTGCTTGTTTTAGTTCCAAATCCTGAACGCTGACTTTGAAAAGCCTCTCTGCGAAAGCAGCTCTAAGGTGCCCAGACTGTAGGAGGACAGGCCAGCAGAGGGCTTGGCCTGGGAGCTTCCAAGAAGGGGGCCTCTCCCCCAGAAATCACGCCGTGACAGAGGGGAGGGCAAAGTCACTTATTTTCCCAGTTGGAACTGATTTCCTGAAAGTAACCAGGATGACAGCAGTCAGATGACAGACTTCCCAGAAGGACAGTCTGTTCTGGCTGCATCCCCCGCAGTTCAGACTGAGCCTGTCCCCTCCGCCGGAAGGCTTTCCTGCCGTGCAGATGGCTGTTCCCTAGCGATTCACCCACTTTCTATCTGGACGCTGCCACTCTTCTCTGAGAAATGAACGAATGCACACAGACCACCATCCTCCTTGCAAAGGATGTGACAGAACCGTAGACTCAGAAATTCAAGCCACTTAGAAACCATGTCATCGAATTAAAAGAAAAACTGCCAGTGCTCTGCTAGCTGCTCCTCAGGAAACAGAGATCACTTCCCAAGCCATGAACTGATCCCAGATAAGCTGGGATTTGGGGCTACCTATTTGCACTCACTGCCTCCCAGCAAGGCTACGTGAAAAGTTACTTAGGCTCCTAAAATGTTTCTCAGGAATGTGATTTCAGGACTGAAATTCTGATCTGCATAGCAGGAATAGCAGTCCCGTGGCATGGGGTGACCCTAAAGATGATTGATTTGAGACCCAGATTGACCAGGAAGGCCTCACGCGGGGCCCCCGAAAGGACGAACCAGGAAATACCAGCTACCAGTCAGCAGGGAGAGCGGTCAGGGAACACCCACAGCTATGGCAAGAGCTGCCCTCGAGTTCTGGCTGTGGACCCGGCATCCGCTCCCGAGCTGACCCACAAGTCCACTGTGAACCAGGGCCTGGAAAGGGCGGGCATCTGGCCCAGGCCCCACGGGTGGTGGGTGTTCGAGGAGGAAACCTCGGGCTTCGCATCATGGGCACAGGTTCAAATCTCAGCTCAGCTGTCTCCGAGCTGTGTGTCTTTGGGCAAAGGAGTCACTTCTGATCTACAAGGGAGGGCAGTAAAGGCTGGTCACCTTTGGTCCCTGAGTCAAAGGGATATTGTGTGACAAGCCAGGGACACAGCAGGTGCTCCATAAATATCCTCTGTTCCCGAGCTGACTGCTTGCTCCAGGAGCCCCTGGGATCTGTAAAAGGATGGCCACGCGTCTTGCAGGAAGGACTCTGTGATCTGGAAGGTGGGGAAGGATGGAGGTGGCCCACGTGTGGGCCCTGGTGGGTGCAGGGATGGGAGACTGACTGCCTTGTCCTTACCAAGGGGCAGCCCCGAGCAGTCCCACAGCCTGGCCTCCTCCTCTACTGGCCCAGGCAGGGCTCAGAACCATGCCCCACACCCTCACCCTGCTCCGGGCGCACTCGGCTCTTGGCCGGCTGTCAGGGTCACTGTCACCTCGGGGTGTCCGTGAGGTCCTACAGCCTCAGTGGAGTATCACGGACGTCCGTGACCCTCCCTCACTGCGGTCGTGAGCAGTGCCCTCCCTGGACTCAGACACAGGTGCCACATGCAAGGCGCACAACCGGGACACTCGGTCAGCCCCGTCCCTGTGCTCCTCAGCACGCCGACGGTCTTTGCGGGGCTTCGAGCAAAGGACAGGTGACCATACATGTCTTCTACTCTGATTCCCTGTTTGTGTTGTCACATCTCCCTCCGTCGAGTCTGTCCAGCTTCAAAGATGGTAGGAAAGCCCCAGATAATTCTTCGGTGAAAGCTGGTCTGACCTTGCGCTTGCCATGGTCGAGAGGAGCTCCGTCCTCCCTGGGATGGAACGGGGTGCACACAGCCACCAGCAAAGCCTCCGCAGCGGCAGGTCCAGCCTCCGTGGCCACGTCTTCGGGGTGTAGGTCAGGGTCAGCATCGCTCGGGCCAATGCAGACGCACGCGGCTGAGGGCCTGCTCCTGGGCACAACTGCACACCCAGGGCAGCATGAGGGCCTGCGAGGAGCTCTGTGTGTGGAGGGAAAACCAGCCCCCGCTGTCGGCCCTGGGGCAGGACTGGGGGGTGCTCTGCTTGCTGGCAGTGCTCGGAAACTCTCGAGTGTGTGAAGCACCAAACACACGCCCGAGGCGGGGGGCAGGGAGAGAGGAGTAGCCGGGGCTAATAAATGCGAGCGTGAAGCAGCCCGTGGAGACAGTTTAATTCCAATCTCTCCCCGTGAACGTGTTTTCCTCTCACCCGTGAGCGCAGAGCACCTGCTAATGGAAATCCCGGAGAAGAGGGAGCCCCGCTCTGCGGGGTCTCCCGGTTTAATTAAAACAAGGTGCCATTGTCAGGTTGTGTTTATCCCAAAATAGCAGGATCCTTTGCACCATAGAATCTCTCTTGCAAGTTGACATTTAATTTAACACTAAAAACTGATCACTTTAAAATAAAATAAACTATTATGTTGCCTTTAAAACATTTCCAAGGGATTCAGGAGAATATTACTCTGTGCCAGTTGGGTTTTGTTTTGTTTTGTTTTTTTCCTGTTTATCTGTGGCTCTTTTCCCTTCCAGCTGGAAGATACGGTTTCACATTTTCTTAAAAGTCCATTTTTATCCCTCAAGTTCTGCATTTTTTTAATGTTTCCTTTATATAACAGTAAATTACGGCTCCCTCCACACCTCCCTGTGAACAGAGGCTCGGGATCGTGGACACGGGGCCCGCAACACGTGGGCCTTAAAACGGCGAGCTGTCCCCCCACTAGGACTTCTGCTCGTCTCAGAAGCCACACGTCCCTTGGGCTTCCTCTCCCCCTGCAGTGGATGTTCTCTGAAATCTCTCCACCACGACAGGCGGTTCTCAGTCTCCCGAAGCGGCGACAGGAAGGACGGGAAGCGCGTGGCAATGCGCGCCCCCAGGCCTGGCCCCTCCCTCGCGCCCCTCGCACCCACCACCACCGCCGTCCAGAGGCGCCACGCGGGAGCCACGCCAGCCCGGGAGCACCTGCGCTGGAGGGCGGAGCCCTGGACGCACGTGGACACCGAGGTCCGGCTGCGGGTGCAGCAGACCGAGCCCGTGCTACCAGACGGCCGTGTCCCCGTTAGGAAACAGAGAACAACACAGCGCAAGGCCCTCTGAAAAGCTGAGAGTTTTAGAGTCATACACGAACGCAAAGCACCGTGATAACTTTCTGTAGCGAGGTTAAGCACGACGTAACTGTGTAACGTAGGGAAAACACGCTGCTTGCCTCCGAGCGGCACACGGAGGCCGCGTGCCCGTTGCACCTTCCGATGCCGTTCGTTCGGCGCCCGAGGCCGGCAAGCACCCCGGGGGTCGTCTGCAGAAGCTCGGCGCGGGCCTTCATCCTGCTGTGAAACCCTTGAGCCTCCGCGGGTGCCGTGGGCCTACGTTAGCAGAGCCCTCGCTGGCCCAAGTTCACGAGTCGGAGCTGGTATCCTCTAGTCACCTTATGAGAGCAAAGCCTTATCAGCTGCTTCCTAACGCCAGAGAACGAGGGTCCAGCCCAGTGGCGAGGACAAAGGGCCTCAGTAGGCCCCCTGCTCCTGGGCCAGGTGGGGCCTGCGTTCTTTCTCCTTCACCGAATTTTAGCAACTTGATGACTAAAGTAAACACCACTAAATGAGCAAAGGCAACGTTTTATAGACGATAGTAAGTCATTGTGCACAGACAGTAACTTTATGGAGAAACAGAGCAAAATCTTAAGTATTTGTAAAACGTAAGGCATAGATGATCGTTCTTTCAGCCTATATTTATTGAGAACCTACTACGTGCCGGGCTCCTTTATAGGGCTGGGATGTGCACTAAATAAAACCGGCATCAGAGGGGGCAGCACGGTGGGTGAGAGAAGGCACAGCTCCCCCGGGGCAGGGCAGGTCCCCAGGATCCATTTCCGATGGCCCCGGAGGGGGCGTAAAGGAAGACGTGTGGTCCCAGGAAGAAGACATGGTGCCAACAGGGTCTCAGGGGAGCTCGTCCGGAGAGCCCAGGACTGGGCACCCCTTGACACCCCCGCAATGCCAGGCGGCCTCCTCCGGCTCAGGGCAAGCCCGGAGATGGCCTGGCTTCGTGGCGGCCCCCACAGCAGGGCAGGAGCGCCGCAGTCCTGCAGCGGGACCCCATGGGGTGAGGAAGCAGGTGTGCCTGTCGCTCCAGCAAGGACTGCAGCAGGGCCGGGGCCTCCAGCCACAGCCGTCCTGGCACCTGAGGGTTTCCTCTTGACAAAGAGCAGAAGCCTGGCGTGCGGGGCCTGGAGGGGTGAGGGTGGAGGAGGGGAGGCCCTGGGGGAGGGACCAGGGAGGTGGGGGGCTGCGGCTTTGTGGGGCCCCCAGATGCCCTCTGTGCCCGGGAGAAGGCGCCTCCAGGGTTGGATATAGACCTCGACCTCCAGCACAATCAGAACCCCTTCCTCTGGAATTAGCCTCTGCGACTGGAAAACATGGCCTAATTTAGACAGATAAATTTGCCCATGAATATTCAGGTCTCGGGCAGATGGCGGCCACGGCCCGCAGACGCGATGCTTCTCACCCGCGTCTTGAACATTTCTCAGAACAGAGAAAGCCGCACGCTTTCACCGCGCCTCCTGTCCACATTTACGGGATAATTGTGTTTCTGTAGCTTTTGTAGTCTTCTCCTGCAAACACCTCCTTTTCCTTGGGACCCTGTCTGGGGCTCTGAAGGCGCTAACTGTGGGCTCCATCTGGAAGGTATAATTTGCTGCTCAATTACTTTTCAGTCTCCTAAGAACACTGCTTTGCCCCAACGGTGGTTGTGTCTTTCTAAAAGTTACTTTCCTTTTTTTAATATATAATTTTCTTTAAAGTGTCCCTGAAACTCCGATTCTGTTTTGCCCTTAATTATTTTATAGAAATGATACCGTGTTTTCTGTTGCCAGGAGGATACGTGAACGACCCTGTAGCTGGAGGATGACGCGGGAGCAATACCACGGGCATAGCACGTGGGCTCACAGATACCCGCCCTGCCTCTACGGAGCCCATCTCTTGTTTACCAGGGCCACACCACTCATGGGGCAGGGCCCTGGGGGCAAGGAGCAGGGCAATCCTAATGTCCAAAGGCAAGACTAGGGAGTAGTACACAGGAGGGAGGGGCCCCAGTCCGTGGGGAAGGGTCGCCATGTTTGCAGTGATGCCTGAGAGGCACTAAGGTTAAGGAGTTGACCAGATGGAGGAGGACCAAGACTTTCTGGGTAAGGGAATGGCATATACAAAGGCCCTGGGGCAGAGAAAGTGTGAGGAACAGGAGCTAAGCAAAGCTGAGGACCGTGTTTAGGAGGAATAGCCAGAGCAGCTAAAGGGAGGGAGAGGGAGGCAGGAAAGGCATTTATTCAGATGCACTTTGGACCAAGGGAAAGCCAGGCGCACGCTCAGTGAGCCAGAAAGAGGGGAAGTGGTTTTCTGGTTACACAAAACCAGGGGAATGAAGGACTTTCAGAAGGAAAGTGGGCCTCAAGTCCCATCTGAATCCCACTTCAATGCATCACCCTCAATCAGTGAATTCTTTGACGCCGAGTTCAAAGAGGGGCTGGGGCTGGACCATCTTCCCACCAAAGCTGTGTGCTGTGCCCCGAGCCAGCGGCACCTTGTGCTCCCCCGACTTAGGAGAGGCTTCAGAGCTGCCATTTAAAGGTTTCCTCGAGCAGTGGTGGGGTATGTTCAAGGTTCCGTTAGAAAACTTGTTTTTTGCGAATCATAGGTTGGCAATGACCTGATGTAATGGGGGGCGGGGGCTTGTAATTCAGCCACACTAGCACCGTCGCCCCAACCTGCTAATGGGGCACGACATCACGGTGTTTTTTCTCCCGGTTCTGTTCCTTCACTGGAGATGAAAAGGCCTCCCAGATCCCTCCTGATGGAAAGAAACGCAGAGAGGAAGCTTCTTGGAGATGAGTCGCACTGCTGTTCGCCCACGCACGAGCAGACGGGATGGAGATGGAGCTCCGGAGAAAGGTGCACACGAGACAGGGGCGACAAGCCGTCGATGCTGTCCCAGCGGGACATGCGGTGACCAGCACTGAGAGGGAAGCCCAGCCGACGCTACGATGTTCTTGGAGCAAAGCCCTGGCCCGCTGCTGGACACTCCCGACGAGGACAGGAGGCATCCTTCGTCCTCTTCCTCCTCCTGTCTCGATTTCTTCTGCTCCCATCCACTGTCCCAAACAAACAGCTGCATCTGGAAGCTGGAGTGTGTTTGACTCTTTCTCTCTCTCCTCCCTGCCCGCCCAGGCAGCAGTCTGCTGGGCCGCTGCCAGGAAGTGCTCAGAACAAATGAACAAACAGGTGAAATCGTGAATGGATGGGGAATTCACAAGCCGCTCCTGCTGTCCACGGAGCCCACCCAGCTGCAGAGATGTGCACATGCTAGGGTCCTGGGGTTAATATAACAAAGTACCACAACCTGGGGGACTTAACAGAAATTCATTCTCTCACATGCTGGAGGCCAGGAGTCTGCAACTGAGGTGTGGGGGCCCTGCACTCCCTCCCAAAGCTCTAGGGGAGGATCCTTCCTGCCTCTTTCAGCTTCTGGCAGCCCCGGGTGCTCCTGGGCTTGTGGCTTCGTCCCCCCATCTCTGCGTTTATCCTTACGTGGCCTCTCCTCTCTGTGTCCCTGTCCCTCAGGGCTCTGTCCACACCTCCAGGCTCCTCCTTCCCTGTTGGCCACAGGACATTGCCCTCATCCTGACTGTGACCCTTGTAGGACGAGGAGCCCCATACCCTCCCCTATAGACCCCAAGCCCCATGTGTCCAACCCATGGCCTGGGCTGTTTACAGACTCCATGGAAGCTTGTTGAGATCATCAATCCGGGCATGCTCGGGGCAAAGCTTTGAGGTCTCAGCCATGGGGAGACCAATGGAGATGAGGACATTTCAGCCTCCTCTGGATCTGTCGCAAACTGTAGCTGACTTTACTTTCCAGCAAACAGTGACCTGAGCCCCAGGCCCCCTCCGCTCAAGCCTCATTGATTATAACAAGATGTGTGACTTTACAAATCTTCTGAACAGACGGCTCTGTAGTTAACGTGCTTGCTAGCTGTGGTGTTTACCTGCCGCGTGCTTTCTGGCTGAGCAGCAAAGGGATGCACGTGCCCCTAGTATGAAGCATCCCAACGTGGAGGTCTGCCCCGGAGGCACAGGGGCAGGCACGGCCTCTTCGGCTGGACAGCACACGACAGTCTACTCTAGTCTGGGCAGGAATCCATCCTCTGACCACACGAAGAGGTGGTCCTTGTTTGCCTGACCCTCCTCAGCCCCTGTGGTCTTCTGTGCCACCTGGCGCCTCGCTGACAAGCCCCGTGCTCGCTCCATGAATAGCACATGCTCCTGCACAGCTGCGCACCACGCCACCCCATCCCCAGCCTCCTCCAGTGCCAGGACTCCCCCAAAATCACATTCAAAGAAGGGTGTTCCTCACTTGGGTTTGTTCTTTGAGAGCACATGGCTATGGTTAGCTCTCAGTGCCCAGGTGAGCGAGTTCTCTCTTAAAAGTTACACTGACCACTAAATGTAAGCATGGTATTGTCCTTTTAATGTAGATAACATAATCTTCTATAGAAAACACCAAAAGACATAATATTGCCATTTTTGCTACTTCCCAGTTCCAAATAAAATATCTCAGAAAAATACATAGGATATCAGTTTTCTGTTGCTGGGTAAGAAAGTACCACAGTTTTAGTGAACTAAAACACCCCAAACCAGTACTCCCAGGAACACGGAGTAGACGTACTTTCCCTATTCCTCCCACAAGCACAATTAAAAACCCCACACACTGTATGAAAAACCAGCCTAAGCAGATTCTGAAAGGTGGAGAGGAGAAGGCAGACCAGCTGGGGGGCCTCAGGACTTGGTTGGGGGGGGGACACCCCAGCGAGTCTCTTTGGCTTTCTTCCTGTCTCATACGTCACAGGCTTCGGGCTGAGGGGCTGAAAGACAGAAACACCAGTAGACACACACACAGTCTCAAAAGGCCCAGGAAAGCCTGGTCTCTCCGGACAAGGACCAGAAAAGCATCAGCCTGGCAAGAGAGAGAATGACCCTTCCAGTCCAATCAGACATCAGAGAAAAGCCGTGGACTCACATCCAACCATGCCAGTGGAATCCAGTGCAGAGCCTGGACTGCACCTCCATGAGGCTGTAACGATGAGCCCACCCTTCTGCAAGTGCCGCAGGGGACCCTCGTCACCTGTGCAAACCATGCACTCAAAAGCACTGCGAATAAACCAAAATAGAGTTTGAATAAAGAAAAATGGTCAAACAAGCCAGAGGAAGGGAGGGAAAAGAGAACAGCAATGAAAAAGTGAATAACCAACAGAAATCGAGTAGTAAGATACATGTAGTTACATTAACTGAAAATGGTCTAAATACACCAATTAAAAGGCAGAGACTGGAAGAGTAGATTAAAGAACAGGACCCAGCTACACCCTGTCTACTTCCTCACCCAGCAGCAATGACCAGCATCAGGAACGAAGCTGAAGGTATACTACAGACCCTACAGACAACGAGGAGAATCACAGGGAAAATCTGACAAATCCTGTGAACTGGATGCATTCCCCAAAAACACAAACTACCACAATTCATCCAATCATAAAACCGATCATTTGAACAGCCCTATGACTATTAAGGACATTGAAACTGAACTTTAAAAACTTCAAAAAATTAGACAAAAGACCTCCAGGCTCAGATGTTTTCACAGGAGAATTCCACCAAGTGTTTAAAGAAGAATTAACACAAATTCTGCATAATCTCTTCCAGAAAAGAGCAGAAGATAGAACACTTTCCAGTCCATCCTGTGACACCATTACCCTGATAGAAAAACCAGGCAAAGATAATACCAAAAACACATACAATATAAAATACAAACCAGTGTCTCATCAACTTACAAGTAAAAATTAGCAAAATATTAATGCAATGGACCCACAGTGTGTAAAACAATCTCTGAGTTCTGTCCCCAGCGTGGAAGGCTGAGCCCACGTCTGAATTCAGGCAGCATGAGCCCCACATCCCTAAGTCAGGGAGAAGAATCTGTGGCTTATCACATGATGGAGAGAAAGCATTTCACAGATGTAGCCCCAACCCGTGGTAAAAACTCCTCAAATCGGGGTCAACTGGAAATCAGGTCAAATAGCATAAATAAAAACAAAGCTAACGCCATAGTCAATAGCGAAAGGCCGAATGCTTTCCTGCTAAGATTAGGGGGAAGCGTGTGTCCCCTTTTGCCGTTTTTAGTCAAAATGGTGCTATAGGTTCTAGGCAGAGCAGTGAGGCAAAAAGTCAGTGGGGAGGAAGATTTTTTTTAACGCAGGTAAGAAAGAAGCAAACTCTACAGATAGCATGGTTTTCTATATAAAAAAAAATCCCAGGGTATCTACCAAAAAACTCTTAGAACCAGTAAATGAGTTCGGCAAGTCCTCAGGATCCAACGTAAACATACAAAAGTCGATTGTATTTCTATACTCAAGCAATGAATACGCAGACACTGAAAATAAAAACACAATAGCGGGGGCGCCTGGGTGGCTCAGTCCGTTGAACATCCGACTCTTGGTTTCAGCTCAGGTCATGAGATTTTCTCCTCCTCTGCCCTCCCACCCCCCACTTGCATGTTCTCTCTCTAAAACACACACACACACACACACACACACACACACACACACACACACAATACCATTGACAAACACTCAGACAAATGACCTCCTGAGGCATAAATCCATCAAAACATGTACACATTCTAAGGAAGAAAGCGGGGGCAGACAGGTGGAGGGACAGACCATTCTCATGACTGAAAGTGCTCAGCACAACGAGTTATGTCAAGCCTTCCCAAGTTGATACACAAATCCAACACAATTCCCATCAAAGTTGCAGCAAGATTTTTGTGTAGATACAAACAAGTCAATTTAAAAATGTGTATGAAAGGAAAGGAGCTAAAATAGCTCAAATGGTTTTGAAACAGAAAACAGAATGAAGCCGGGGGATCGGGCATCCATATTAAGGCAGCCGAGACCGTGGTGTTGGTAGAGGGACAATGTGTCCACCAACGGGATACAGTAGGAAATCAGGTAACACACCCACAAACTGTTCAACTGCTTTCTGGCAAAAGTGCAGAGAGAGGAAAGACGGCCTTTTCCATAAGTGATGCTGGAGCGATGGGACAGCCATAGTCCAAAAAGAGGGAGCATTGACTTAGGCTGCACACCTTATAAAAAATTTAACTAAAATGGATCATGGACTTAAATGCAAAATACAAAACCATAAAACTTTTAGAATAAATGTCGGGGAAAATCTTCAGGACCTTGGTCTAGCCGAAGAGTTCTCAGACTCAACACCAAAGACACAGACCATGAAAGAAAAAAATGTGTAAATCTGACTGCACAAAAGTTACAAATTTTTGCTCTGAGAAAGAATCAAGATAAAAACAAAAAACAAAAAACCCACACACAAGCCTGAGACCAGGAGAAAATATTTGCAAACGACACAACCAACAAACGATGAGTACCTGAAATGCACAAAGAGCTTTGAAAACTCATCAGGGAAAGCAAATGATCCAAGTAGAGGCTGGGCAACAGACGTGAACAGGTATTTACTGACCGAGGTGCAGCCCAGGGTAGTAAATAAGCTGTTGAAAGACGCCCCATGTCAGTAGCCACCAGGGAAATGCACCTCGGGAGCCCAGCGCATCAGGAGCCCAGTGAGATGCCAGCTGCCCGCACGTCTGAAACCCACAGTGACACCACCCACGCCGCCGTGGTGCAGAGACGGGAACCCTCGTAGCTGGTGGGCAGGGATGAAAGGGAACAGCCTCCCAGATGGCAGGCAGTGTCTTCAACTAAACCTCAGTGGCGATCTTGGACGTTTATCCTGGAGAAATGAAGACTACGTTCTCACAAAAACATGCTCACGTTTCCAAATCAACAGCATTAGCACTAAGCCATCAAGAGCGGTAGGTGCGGAAGATCATCAGTTTGAGCTGGAAATGCGGGAAAACTCGACGTCTTAGATGACTCTCAGAATGGATTCAAGCAGAGGGGAGAACAGCGGGTCCCCTGGGCCCTGCAGCCGCCTCTGGTCCCCCATCGTCCACACGGCCTGGTGCCGCTTCACCCTTGAGGTTGGTGTTTGCACATTAGCACCGACACCCACAGGTCCAGCTTCCTTGGGATGGCCAATGTCACCGACGCAGGACGCTGGAGGGGGACTTGGGGCGGCTGACATCAGGGAGGCAGGACGCTGGAGATGGTCTAGAAGAGTGTCAGAAGCCTGTAGCAAACAGGCTGCTATGCACCTGAAGCCCTGCCTTCTGGAGGGAGTGGGCTGTGTCCTCCCGACAGAGACACACAACAGGTGCAGCTTCCCCACTGAGCCTCCTATCCCTCCCCGTGCAGCTCCAGGCGGGAAGAATGATACACCAGAGACCCTCCCAAGTCCCTCTCTCACCAAACCTAGCCTTCCTCTTGGCTGCAATGACATATCGGACCCAGTGAGCTCCGTGGTCCCTCCACTGCCGGAACCCAGAAACACCGCGTAGATTGGAGCTTCTCTGCTGGCGATCTTCTCACTGTGTCAGGGAACCTGGGCAGATGGCCATATTGTTTTGTTTTTTTTTTTTAAGATTTCATTTATTTATTTGACAGAGAGACAGTCAGCGAGAGAGGGAACACAAGCAGGGGGAGTGGGAGAGAGAAGCAGGCTCCCAGTGAGGAGCCTGATGTGGGGCTAGATCCCAGAATGCCAGGATCACGCCCTGAGCCGAAGGCAGACGCTTAATGACAGAGCCACGCAGGCGCCCCCAGATGGCCTTTGAGCTGCAAAGGTTCTTCAATCAAAGAGGCATCAGGACCTCCCCCCTCTGTCCTCATGTAGGAATCCGCTGTCCACGAAGGCATCAAGCAAGAAAGCGCGTGCTGCATCTGAAAATGGGGCCTGAATCGAAGCCCAGGGACCCTCACGACGGGACAGGACCACAAACACTGGGACCACTGCGTGCGGTGCTTTTATGGAAGTAAATTGCTTTAAAAAACCACTTGTTGGGGCGCCTGGGTGGCGCAGTTGTTAAGCGTCTGCCTTCAGCTCAGGGCGTGATCCCGGTGTTATGGGATCGAGCCCCACATCAGGCTCCTCCGCTATGAGCCTGCTTCTTCCTCTCCCACTCCCCCTGCCTGTGTTCCCTCTCTCGCTGGCTGTCTCTCTCTCTGTCGAATAAATAAATAAAATCTTAATAAAAAAAAACCGCTTGCTAACTAGATAAAAGCTACAGGTTTGTCTCTTTGATGCTTTTTGAAATCGGATTTAAAACCTAGATGCATATTCATCCCTGTCAACAAAGGCTGGCCAACCACCATTTTTTGCTCTAGGAGATGGAAATCCTTCACATTTTGTCCTGTTTGCTGGCAGCTGTTGTCTTCATCAGCCCAGGTTGCCACGCTGAACACCACGGATGGGGGGGCTTTAAACCACGGAAGCTGATTTTCTCACTGTTCTCCAGCTAGAATACGGGAGAAGGTGTCCGCGTGGCCAGTTCCTGGTGAGGAACCCCTCCCGGCTTTCAGAGGCCACCCTTGCACCGCGTCCTCACAGTGCACACAGAGACCCTCTTTCTCATGTGTCTCCTTACAAGGGCATTGATCCCATCGAGAGAGCCCACCCTCGTGACCTCACCCCACCATAGTCCCCTCCCAAAGGCCCCACTGCCGAATGCCATCTGGCTGCACACGGGGCTTCCTCCTATGACTCTCAGGGGACACGTTCAGTCCATGATGGTGGTGATGGCTGTTGTCACCATTTTGTTTCTCCTATAATAAGATAAAATTCACTAGAAGCTTAGGGGAGCCTGAAGCTTGTCTGTGCTCCTTGCTTCCTGTAGGACTCATGCCTGGTTCTGGGGTAGCCCTGGCGTGAGGCGTTGTTCAAGAAACATCACAAGGGAAAACGAATGGGTGATTGGATGGGGGGGGGCTGGCTGGAAGCTTCCATCTCCATCTTAATGCACCAGATGAGTGTTTGGCCCACTGGCCAGGTAAGCCTTGCGAGCTGCTCCGCGTTCTTGCCTTTTCCTTCACCAGAGGGGCCTGAGTGGGACTACGGAACTATGGGTTTGGTGTTTCCCCAAAGGCTGTGGGCCCTGAGCAAACTGTGCTCCCTCTGAGGGAATCAGGCTCTCCCTCCTTCCTAGGGAGGGGGGCCGGTTTCCTGTGCACCTGCCCGGTGAGGAGGAGCTCCCCCACATCCCTGCTGCTGATGCCCACAGGCTTCCCCAACCACATGAGAATCCAGGGGCACAGACCCCGATCCCGCTAATGTGTGGTGCTCAACAGCGCTGCCCCTTCATGAGCACACTAGGCCGACCCCGGCTCTCTGATGCTTCACTCTGAGACGAGCAAGAGGCCGCCTGCTCCTTCCGACCCCACATGAGGGACGCAGCCTGAAAATGTCCCATTCATGGTGCTGGTGATTGGCGTCCACCACCTGAGCCCCCAGCGCCCCAACCCTGAGCTCACGCTGTGAAGCCAGCGGGCACCTGGCAGCTCACTGCGGGGTCAGGAGCTCACCACGCACACACTTCAGGCCACTGAAACCCCACACACTGCGCTGTGGTCCAGGGAGGTGACCACAGGGCAAGGTCATGCTCCGAATCTTTCACCATTAACCCCGTTGTAGGTCACAGCACTACCCACTAACCTTAATTTAAAGTCTTTCTTACCAGCCCAGCCACCGCTTCCAATGAGGTCCTCATGTTCCTGGGCTGGATGGAACCTCTCCGAAAGGCCTTGTCTGCAGAGAAGAAGCCAAGGGGCAGAGGAGTCCTGCACCTGTTTGGTGTATGGAGAAAGTTGGAGCGAGGCTGGTTCCCTAGTCGGGGGGTGGGGGAGGCGGTGGGCTTGCACGGATGCGGGAGTGCCTGTTCCTGTTCAGTCCCGGTCTCAGGCTGGGTGGACTCCAACAGGTGCCCCATTTCTCATGGACTGCTATGCACACACACCCTCCAGGTACCTTGTCAGCTGACGTGGTCCAAAGACAGGTTAGTCCTGGCCCCCAGCCTCCATGAGCTTCAGCACCTGACAAAGGAAGCAGACAGATGAATTCCAAATGCCACGTGGTCGGGGCTGGAACTCCAACACAGAGCCAGTTTGCTGCAGGAGGTGCAGCGCCCTTGGGATTTCATTCTTTGTTCTTCAAGATGAGACAATGGCCCAATAAGACAGGCTGGAAAGAACATTGTTTTTAAAGGTAAACTAAATAACACAACTTTATACCCAGTAGACTTCTATATCCATGAAGCATTAACTGCCTTAAGAACTGACCTCCTTGCAAAAACAAATAGAAAACCCAGCAAAATATATGAAATTCTGTTTTCAAATATTGCACAATAGTAGCAGGTAACTGGTCCTGCAGTGAGGAGAAACCAGAGGTGAGCCCTATAATTTTCCCTAATTACAGCCCAGAAGCAGTTCCCAGCACACGGCACCAGGAGGGCCTTGCACAGTCACGCTTCCGTGTGAAAGGGGTCCAGGCAGCTAGGAGGGGCAGGGCAGAGCCCCAGAGAGGAGGAGGATGTGCAGAGAGGTGCTCTGGGGGGTTCTCGCTCCAGAGAGCAGACAGCAAGGGACCCTCGAGCGCTGGCTGGGCAATGAACTACACTCATGTAGGTGACAGCCCACAGGGCAGGAAGGAGCCACCAGAAAGTGGTGGGTCAAATGGCTCCCAGCGCTCACATAGGGAAGGGAAGCATTATGCTCCCATCACAAAGATTATTGAGATACACAGGCCATTGGGCAGAGGCCTAAGAAAGGCTACTCACAGGTGGGGCTCAGCCCCCATACCCGGCCCTAGTGTAAGGACTGCACAAACGAAGCTCAGAAATAACCCTCAAAGGGCCAAACTGTTGGACAAACAGCTGCCATCCAGAGCAAAACCTGACACTTTCTAAAGGAATGCAACAGAATCCGACACTAAAATCTTCACAACATTTGACGACCAATCAAAATTACCAAGCCTGTGAAATATTGAGAAAATATCACAATCAGGAGAAAAATCAACCAATAGAAACAGACCCCAACATGACAAGAAGGATTAGAAATAGCCAGTGAGGATACAAAAGCCGCTATTATAAATATTACAAATATGTCCAAAGATGTAAAGAAAACCCAAACACAATCAGGACATAAATGAAAGGCATTAAATGGGAATTTTAAAAAAATGAACAATATGTGAAACAAAACATACATGGGTTGGTGTTAATAGCCAATTAGACGTTGTAGGTTGAAATCAGTAACCGTGAAGACAAAGCAGACAGTCTGGGATTCTAGAGCAAGGCGCTGCCACCGGCAGCTGAGACTTGAACACGTTTTCAGAACCACTCCTGGCATGCCCCTGGCCCTGTGGGGATGGAATGTTTGGCCATGGAGCGCCAAGCGATGGGTCCCTGGAGCTACGGAACTGGCCACCGTGACCCGGGTTCTATCAGACCCACCAAGTCACAAACTCAAATGGGCAGCAGGAATCCATCATAAAACGGAGGAGGGGGGTGTCAGCATGGTTGGGGCTGGAAAGCATAAGCTAGCTTCAGAGCAGGTAGCATGGCCTCCATGCCACCCACCGCTGTGTGAGCAGCACCCCTCCCCCGGTGTGGACCCATAGCTGTATTGGGCAGGGTTATGGGGGCTTCATCCTGTAAGAGCTGGAGGAAAAGGAGAAATAGGTGGATTGGTCCCGTATGTGGATCTAGTCAAACACGGACGGTGGCTGCACCCCAGTCACACTGGGCATGGCCTTGATGGAGCATAGAGAGAGAGCACTTCCCCAAAGGGAGGGACCATGGCAGTGAGCCCAGCCACCCCTTCTGCGGAGGGAGACACAGCCCAGCAGAGAACGTGCAGAGGCTCCTGGACAGCGGCCAGTGGACCAGGTCCTGACACGAAAGGGCTTGGAAGATGAGAGACAGAGAAGTCTGAGAGGGAGGCTTGTGAATGGAGCAAGAGTGTGCACGAGGTGTGGAGGGGGCTGTGTGCATGAGCGTGAGGTCTGCATGTACACAAGGTGTGAAGTCGTGTGTTTGCACAAGGTCTGAAGTGGTGTGTGCACAAGTGTGAGGCATGTGTGTGCGCGGCAACACCCACTGCAGAGCCTGTCCCTGCAGACATACTGAACGCCGGGCACACGAAATCACCCAGGCCAGGCTTCGCCATCACCACCCTGGAACGGGCTCGGGTTCCGTGGCACCTTTGGGGCTCTGGAAACCACGTAGCGTGGCTCACACATAAGGAACAGCCTGCACCCAGAACCAGGCGATTCCTCCTCCGGGTGCTGAGGCCGCCCCGCTTCCCCCACGCAGGGAGACGGGGAGCCCTCTGCACGGCTGGCAGGTGGATAGTGGGGCGCGGCGTGGGGGTGCAGAGCAGACCTTGCCCTAGGCCCCTGACTGGGAAGAAAAGGCCCGACACCTGCTGGGAGGTGGGTATTCCAGTGACGGTTCATCAGCGTTATCTGCGGAGTGTGATCCCGCCACGTCCCTCGGGGACCCGCACCAAAGCCCTCCCCGGACAGGCCCTCTAGGCTGGGCCGGGTCCCCGCTCCACCAACACCAGCCAGGGCCTGGTGGCCCACCACACACCCATGCCCGCTCCTTGGAGACCGACCAAGGCAGCAGGGGGAGCGCCCCAGAGCTGGGCCAGGAGGCACTCCGCATGTGGTGCCTTTACTGTGCCCCTCCCCCACTCCCATGGCCGCCTGGCCTCTTCCAGGTTTTCAATCAGCAATTACTGGGGACAAAATGCTTCTCCAGCATCGTGTGCCACGCGTTCCCCTGCACCATGGGTTCTCCCTGCCCCAGTGCGGGAGGCCGGCCTCTGCCTCCTGTCTCCAGCACGGCGCTCAGCACCTGGACCTGCCCCCAAGGTCGCCTGTGTCTGTGGCACTTTACCCCGAGCCCCAAGGCGAACCCCCAGGTGGGCAAGTCAACCAAGCTTCAGATAAGGCAGGCCTCCTGAACAGTGTAAAACAGAGGGGGAGGGAGGCGGGTCGGATGGACAGAACCACGTGCTGTGCTTGCGGCCCTACAGCACAGGACCAGGCTCCAGCCCCTGAGGGAGAGTCCCCCAGGGGGCCCAAACCACCACATCCACTCCCTGCACAGGGTTTCTGCTTAAGGACAACCAGGCAGGCTCCATCCGCCCCTCTGCATTTTATGGTTTTCCTCTTTAAAATACCCTGCAAGTGGGTCCCAACATCTATAAATAGGCACAGCCCTCCTCAATCCCTGACATTTCAACATAGACCCGAAAGTGGTTATTTCACACAATAAATTCAGGTGGTAGGACAGTGTTGGGAAGGACTGGCTGCTTGCCACATGGTCCCTATCCGGGTGGGTGGGCCTGGGGAGGAGGTGACGGTGTGGCGGGAAGGCCAGGTCCCCGTGGGGCACCTGGCGATGGGACGAGCCTGGGCCTGGCTCACAGGAGGGCGCCGGGGCGGGGTTACCCCGTTCAGGCTTCGGGGAACCTCGAGAATAGAAGCAAAGACTGTTCTCTCGTGTGCAAGGGCTTCATCAGGTATACGTGTACCAGCTCATGTGGTCCAGGATTTCCATGATTCCCGATAAAAACAATTACAGTTACTCCAGAATTGTTTTTAAATCCTCAGCCTCACAAAGGCAGTTTCCATTCTTTTTTCTTAGTTTTTCGTTAAAGGCAGAGAAGACGGGGCCTGCAGTTACAAGGATGGGTGGCGTGCTGGGGTGAGACTCAGGACACCTGGTTCTCGGAGTCCTGACGGTGGCGCGCTCCGGGGAAGCTCCACTAACGTCCTGCGTGGCACAGGGGGCCGTCACACGGCCACGACCACACAGCGGAGCGGGGGAGTGGTGCCTAAAACCTACACCAGGAAATTTTAAATAGTGACACTGCGCCCCGTACGTTCATGTCTAGGAACAAGTCCGGCTGCCATGGGAAACAGTCTGCCTTGGATTCTTTAGGGACACGGTGCCTCTGGGCTAACAGATGGCGCGATCTTGCGTCATCCGTGTCACGCGGCAGGTGAGCACACGAACGGGGACTTTCCTTAACGACGGCGGGCAAGAGGTGGCTCATAGGCTGGGTGTTCGGCATATGAAGTTTTATTCTCGTGAGAATTCCGTGATTTCAGGATGTGCCTGGTGTTTAATGCAGCAAGAAATAGACGGTTCTCGTTCACTGCCTCGGACCCGGCATCATCTGGGGGCGCTGTGACGGCTCCCCGAGAGCTGTGTGAAGCCCCCCGCAGTGACGACCACGCACGTGTTCAATTCAGCCGAGGCGCTGTCCCTCAGCCGGCGCTGGTCTGCACAACTCTGCAGCGAGACAAAGACAGTGAGTCATTAAAATGTAATATCCGACTTCCAAGAATCATTTCGCTGCTTCTGTGATTCAAGGACTCCCGGGCCACAACCACCAGGGGCAAAGCCTGCGCCCCTGCCGGCCGCCTGGCCACCGGCTGTCACGTGAGCACGCGCTCTGTTGCGCCACTGCCGGCCACAAGCACAAGTCGGAGAAAGGACACCGTGAATTACGGAGCGTGCAGATCCGGGCACTTACTAGTGACGCAGGCAGGTTGGGAAGGTAGCTGAAATAGCTCCAAAGCATAAACGACTTTGAAAGAGCAAAGCAATTACGGGACATAGTCCTTAATTTTCCAGCTACTGCTCCGAGCGTCAGGAAGCAAGCGTCTGGGCTGTGCCACGCTGACTCTGGACGGTGGACGGCAGCTGGTTCCTCCAGGGAGGTGTGTGTTTTCAAGTCTTCCCCTAAATAAGCCTTGTGTGGTGTGCGCATCTGAACTGTAGACGCGAAATATGTGTTACTGTCCCAACCCTGGCCTGCGGGGGTGAAGCTGGTCCCAGCAGACAGGGCTCTGCCCCAGGCACCAGCTTGTTGATGAAGCCAAGGCTGGGCTTGTCCTTCCTCTGTGCTGTTCTCAGAGCAGTGAGGCCCTGGGGAGGCTGCGCCAGCTCATCACTGTATCTCTGTCACATCCTGCTTAGAACGTGGGAGGAGGGACCGCGCCTCCTGCACCCCCAGGGCCATGGGTCCCCTCTCCACGGAGACGCTCCTCCCAGGCTCAGAACGCAGATCCTTGTCACCATAAAGCATAAATGTGGCTTCTCCATAGGGAAGAGTCCGCATCCAGACCTGAGCACAGAGACGTTGAAAATGCCAACGTTGAAAACCCTGGGTTCTTCCAAAACACGCAGCCCTGGAGGCAGTGTCTGACGCCGGCACAGGTTCCATCCACAGGACTGGCCTTGTTGCATCTTGTCCGAGAAAAACCAAGACCTCGGGGGGTGTGGCAGGAATGAGACACCACGGACTCGGGACCTCTGGACCCTCAGGAAGAGGAGGGGACACCACCTTTCACTGTGATGGTCGCTTACCTGAGAGGGGAGAGGTCACACAAGGATGGACTGGTGGGTCGATGCCGATGTCAAGGTCATCCAGCTAACCTTGGGAGCATCGGGTTCTAGAAGTGTCCATGGGGTGGGGGGGATCACCTCAGAGGCAGACCCCAGGACGAGGGAGTCACGCTTCCCAGAGTCCTACCAAGTCTGGGGAGGCCATTCTCCCAGCTGCCTCCCTCGGCATCTTCCATTACAAGAGCTAATTGGTTATTGCCATTATTGAGAAATGTTCTTTTTTATAATAAAAGATTTTATTTATTTAAGAGAGAGCAGGGGAGGGGCAGAGGGAGAAGCAGCCTCTCCACTGAGCAGGGAGCCCAAGACGGGGCTCGATCCCAGGACCCCGGGATCATGACCTGAGCTAAAGGCAGACGCTTAACAGACTGAGCCACCCAGGTGCCCTGGAGAAATGTTCTTTATCGTAAATAATCCAAACATAAAAACAAACACGCGGAACTTGTGTGCATGTGTGTGGCTTTAATGAGTTTCACTAATTCTTCACAAGTTTTCCTAGGTTTTCAGTCCTATGCCGGCAGATACATCGGTTTTTTCCTCTTCAGGACGATTCACTTTTCTGTTTCCTGCCTTATCACATTGGCCACAGTGCTCATTCTGAGGCGAGTTAGTTTGATGGAAACCACACCGGTTTCCAAGCAGCCATGGAAGGTCGGATGCAGCAGGAGAGAAGCCGCAGGCAGACTTAGTGGCCACAGAGCATGGTGGCCGTCTGGGAGGGTCTGGCCTGCAGCAGGTGATGGCGAGGGGCCCCAGGATCCAGGTGGTGCGCTGGCTTGGGACAGACGGCACGCGGTCCTGTGGGCCGCAGGCTTGCCACTCAGAATCTCCCCAGTGTTGACCAGGAAGTGGCTCATCTTCCCATTGCTGTTGGGCTGTAGTCAGTTGACTCGTGGGGAAAATGTGAGAAATGAGATTAATTAGAATTCCCAATTTACAATCAGTTCTCTAAGAATATGGACTCAAATTAACAGCTGTTTTAATTTTCTCCTATACCTCCATGGTCTGACTCTTAACCAAGCTACATCCCAACACTCTCATGATAATCGAATTCTACAGCTGGATTGCAGTTGACAGAGCAACTCTAGGCATATTGTCTCAGACACTTCTCACCGAAGCCCTACAGTCTGCATGGAACTCTCCAAGAGAATGTGCTCAATGAGGAAATAAATACCCCTGCACCGGCCAGGACGACCGCTCAGGTCAGGCATGGCTTCATGGCCAGGGCACGGAGGAACCAAGTGTTTAATGGACTTAAATGTGAGTGGCCTCAGGTAGGCAGTGGCTTCCTTACTGGACAGCCCAGATGCGAGGGGGTTGTTCTGGAGGTGTGGCCCTGGGACGGGCAGCCCCAGCATGACTGGCGTGCTTATCGTCAGCGGTGCCGAATCTCAGGCCCCACTACCAGACCTAGCAAGTCAGAATCCACATCTTCACAAGGTACAGTGTGCGCATGGATAGTTGGGCAACTCTGTTGTAGACAACCACAGGGCTCCCGTCGTAGTCCTACTTCCTCCTCTCGTCCGGTGGTCACGTGCAGACCCACAGTCCGAGACAGCATCTTCCAGCTGTGCACCTGCTCTGGCTTGCCTCCTGTCTGAAGTCCGAGACGACATCTGTTGTAAACGCTCTCCCCGCCTCGCCTGCCTAGAGGAGTCTGGGGCGCGTCTCACTCACCTTGTGCAGGTGTGGACGGCGGGCCCTCCCCCGAGGTGACGGCGCAGCTGAGCACAGACCGAGAGATAGTGGGGCTCCGAGGGGTCAGCCTTGGAGGGCTGGCAGGTCCGGGTTCTGCAGCAGCTTTGGGGCTCTGGAAACCACTTCACACGGCTCAGAGATAAAGAAATGCACCCCGAGCCTAGGCGATGCCTCCTCCAGGCCCTGAGGCCGCCCCGCTTCCCTCACGCAGGGACACAGGAAGCCCTCCGCCCAGCTGGACAATAAAGAGCGGGGAGCGGCATGGGGGAAAGCCGGGCTCTGGGCCCCTTTACCCAGACACCTGCGGCTAAGTGGTTATCGAGGACTTCAGTCAGCATTACTTACGGACGTTCCCCCTCCCCCAGGATGACGTGGGATGCGCCACATCCCCTACGACCCTCTATGGCTGCACGGATTTCACGGGAAACATTCTATCTGTGAAACCTGCCGTGTGTGAAAATGTCCCCCTGAAGCCAGTGTCTCATCAAAAGCTAACTCAGATCATGAATTCACGGTTACGGCAGAACGAGGGTTTTCATGTCCACCCGTGGAGCCCTTGATTTAAGTCGTTCGTGTTAAGTGATACATCGGGTAAGGAAACATCCCATTCCAGACAGGCTGCCCTCCCTGGGAAGACTTCCAGGCCTTTGCACGCTTGCGCCAGGGGAAGCGTGAGATGTGGCGGCAGGTGCGGGCCTCGAACGTGGCATGGCGTGAGTTCTCTGTCCCCTGCTGGAGGGGCGCGAATGGTGCTGGGACCGCCCTGCTTCGCCCCCAAGTCAAAAACATGCAAACACAACAGGAGGGTGAGGCCGCTGTGCAGTCCCAGGGCCTAGCTCAGGGGCCAGCAGGCCCAGCTGCCGGCATGCCGCCCGCCCACTCCCCCGCGCACACCCTGGGGACGGCTCCCCCAGAGGTGCCGTCAGTGTCAGCCCCGCAGCAGCTCCCATGGGCCTCCCAGGGCGGGGCCCCGTCCTACCAGCCACCCCTCCTTCCTTCTTGAGCAGAGAGCGTCCACCTGAGCTCTCCACACCTTTGCTCGGGAGAGATCTATAGCGCAGGTGGCTGGAGCCCCCCTCCCCGCCTGACCTGAGCTCGGACAAGGAGGACTGGAGCCAGATCACAGGGCAGGCCCCCACCCACCGTCAGCAGAGGCAGCAGCCACCCCAGACCCCAGGTCAGGGTGGCCACACCTTCTGCTGGATGAACCCGCCCCCCGGCCCCAGCACACCACACGCTCCCGTGTTCCCCTGCCTTGGGGGTGGAACAGGCCTTTCTACCCAGAAACAGTGATTTTAGGGTAAGGCAGCTTGCACAGCTCCTCAGGGTACCGGGAGCACGCTAGCACGTGGCACTGACAAAGAGCCCCCAGATCTCAGTGGATGGAAGTGGGGACATGTTTCCAGCTCACTCTGGGCGGCAGAGACGCCACTCCCCATCCCCATCTCCTGGCCCCTGGGCCGGACGAACGGCACACAGCCCGTCACAGTGGCAGAGGAGCGAGGAGCTCACAGCATCCACCTGAGCGCGGACCCATCACGCGCTCACGACTCACGGCCAGAGCTGGACGCAAGGCCGAGCCAGGCCTCCCTGGGGGGACGGGCGCCTCACCACGGGCAGGGCATGTGGGGGCAGGCCTGGCTCTGGCCACAGTCCCGGTCCCCAAGGGATCTTCGCTGGCCATTGTCCCACACGTGCTGAGGGAGTTGCTGCAGACGTTGCTAGTACAACACAGCTGGGAGACACGGTTTTAGGAAGAGGATTCAAACCCACTGGTTTTCTCTGGCTTGTCCTGGAAAGCCCATTGAATTCCCACCAGTCGTAGCTGATGGGCTGGTCCGAGAGGTAGACTGTGGCTCTTTGTCTTGCATGCCCCACCCAGGGGCTCGGGCCTTTCAGGATGTCCATATCACTTGCGCCATGCCCCGTCCTCTCGGACTTCCCAGCCAGGGAAACCACGTCTACACTGAGTGAGTGAAGCCTTGACGGGGCGGTCAGCAGGGGCGCCTGGCTGAGGAGTCTGCTCTGCTCACGGCCCCTCCAGCAGTCAACGGGTCCGTTTCTTCCCAGAAGAGGTCTGCAAGGGCACTTCCGGTCCCACCAGGCAGAGACATTGTCCAGTGTCACCAGGATGGCATGTGCCTCTCTCCACCTGTCAGGGACAGTCCAGGCCATGCCCTGAGGACAGGGCCAGGGCGTGTGTGCCTGACTGACCCTCCAATGACCCTGCTAGGACATTCGTGACTCCATCGGGCCACAGTTTGGTGGGAAGCCCGCCCACCCTCAGGCAACTGCAGGGGATGCAAAGCTGTTCTTTCCAGGATGGGTTCTGTAACTTTTTAATAAATTTATGAGAGCTCACACAACAGGGGGGAGGAGTAGAGGGAGAGGGACCCTGCTGAGCCTGGAGCCCCACGTGGTACTTGATTCCGCCCCGTCCATAATTTTTAAAAGCATGAGCTCTTCCCCTTTCCCATGGAGCTGAGAGGCCGCCTAACTCCACAAGCTGCAGATCTGAAGCCAGACCCCCCCGCCGGCATCCTGGCCGCACCCTCCTCTCCCGGGGCCTGTGAGTACCAGCACGTCTTCCTTTGTTGGGCGCTGACCTCTCCGGGTCCTGGCTCAGGCACCACTGTCCACTGAAATCCCGTGAGCACTGTGGATGCAGTGGGGGTCTGCATCCTCGAGAGCAGCCCGAACATGAAGAAGCAGGAACGAGACTTGGCGCGTGACACCCAGCGCCCTCAAGCCCAGTGCGGGCACCTCTGCCCCACAGTCTGTGCTCTCTCCCAAAGGCCCAGGATGGCAGAGTCTCCATTGACCATACTTCCGTCCCCGGCCCTGGGATCACCTGCCCAGGCCACTCACGTCCTCGTCTTAGGGTCGGCCCCAGCTCGTGACGTGGGTTGTACACGCCGGGCAGGGTGGCAAGAGGGGATCTGCCCGTTCTTGCAGCCGCCCTCCGTGTAGGGGACGCTGTCCCGCCACACAGCTCGGAAGGACCAACTCACCAACGAGCCGGGAGCAGAACGGATCAGCCCTGCAACGTGTTAATGAAACGGAGGCAGGAAACGCACACAGACAGTCATGCTGATGTTCTGTGGATGAACGTTTATGTGACGTGAGCAAGTACTCGGCCAAATGAAGCGTGTGTACCTTATTTCAAAGTATTACACGGATTTTTCCTGAAAGTCAAGGGTACAGATTTTTTTAAATTCTCTCATAAACATAAAAAATCATGAGAGACTAATGGCCAAAAAGATGCAAAAGCTGAAGATGCAGGGCCGGCATTGAAGCCCCGCCATCCGTGTGCGTGCCTGTCCTGTGCGGTTCCTTCTAGAAATACGCGGAAACAGACGAGAACGCAAGTGTGGCCAGGGATGTATCTGCCTCGGGCAGACTGTGGTTCTAGAAATGATCCGTGCACACGGCGGGGCTTCCGGCGGCAGCTTGGAGTGCTGGCCAAGACAACGCACTCTCCCACAAACTCCATAAGCCAGAGGTCATTGTGCTCTCCACGCAGACCAAGGACGTCGGACACGTGCGCCCTGTGCCCTGGACACGTGCCCCCACGATACGAGGGAGTAAAGAGGTCCCACGCCCAAAGCCAGCCAGCAACACCGGACGGCAAGTGAGCCCCGGAGGAGAGCAGGGTGCCAGGGACACCCCGAAGAAGAGAAGGCTCTATGGCGCCCGAGACCAGGCACTAGGAAGCGTTGCCCGGAACAGAGTGCAGACTGCAGTGCGTTAGGGGACATCACACGGGAGGGCGGGGTGCATTCACGGGGTGGCCACGGAATGAGCACACAGCTGCCACGGAAGGAACACACGGCAGCACATGTCTGCTGAGGGTGGGTCGCTTGATGGCTTCTACTGGGGGCAGAGGCCTAACCTGGAGTGACTGGGAGGCGGTGGGTCAGGGGCGCCGAGTTCAGTGCTGCAGGAAGTGCTGAATAGTACTGTTTGGAAGGGATTACGAAGTTTGGATGGACCTCAAAGGTCTGCCGTACCGCCCAGCAGGCACAGAGACCCCACCCCCGCGGCCACACGGCTCTGCGATGCCCTGTCCGCTTTGACAAAGGTCTTCGTAGCGAATTTAATTATTCCAAATCCACCCCAGAGCCGCTGCGTAACCGAATCTCACTGAAGACTGAAATTGTTCTCCAATGATTTAGAAATGTCTGCCATTAGAAACCACCCAGCCATTATTCCCCTCAAAGTCAGACTGATGTGATCAGGGACACAGCAGACGACACACTCCCCAGGTGGGAGCACTGTGCGTTCTCAGTGACGGGAGAGCGGGCGGGCCTCAGCGGCGGGAGCCTGGCGGTGGAAGGGCCTCAGCAGCAGGAGCCTGACACTGGAAGGGCCCGAGCCTGACCCAGGGCCACAGCAGGTGCGGGTGCTGGCGGCCCCGTCCTTGGACCCACTGGCTAAAGTGCCCTGAGAAGGGACCGTCCCCGAGAGCTCATGCGTCTAGAAGCTGCCCACAGGTTTTCTCTGCAGCTGGACATGCTGTGACCTGGCCTGTCACCATCTTCTGTCAAAATGTCCATTCTTAGACATTCATTTGAGGAAAATTCATGACACTCGGAAGACAGGGATCCCCACTTGGATACCCTGTTAGAACGATCCCCAAAGAGGAGCCCTGGGTGTTATAGACAGCTGATGGATCATTGAACACTACGTCTGGAACTGATGATGTGCTGTGTGTTGGCTAATTGAATTTAAATTAAAAAAAATAAACCAGATAAAAATCTTTAAAAATTTTTAAAAAGAACAATCCCTAAGACTTAAAATGATGACGCATCAAACGGGGGCTGGGGGGTTTGGAGGGTGTGGGGTCAGGCCACGCCCCACCCTGCTCACCTGGGGTGACCTGGGCACCACCCTCCAGCCCATCTTGCCAACATCCACGTGGACAACAGACCCACTTGCCTAGCGACAAACGCCTGAACGCCCAAGACCGTTCCCCGAGCTGCTTTGGGCCCGCTGCGCAGGGCAGGACCCCGGTACTCCGCTCCAGTACCCCAGGGACAGCCACCGCGTCTCCTCCCACTCCTGCCCCCTGACTCCCACCGACATGTTCTCCAGCAGCAACAAGACGCCCACCCTGGGCCCCTCTGCTCTCCCCAACTTGCCAATCCTCCCTCCTCACCTGCTGTCTAGCCCCCGCTGAGAGGTGCAGCGGGTGAGAGCTGCCAGGTTGTTTCTCATCAGTAAAATGGGGTCACAGGGCACCTGCCCTGCAGCAGCCATGGCGTTAGTGAGGCCACTTGTACGGCGTGCTCAGCACGGCCACGGGCACTGCCCTCACCACACACTCACCTGCACCACGGTCGTGCCGGCGAAGCTGGTCGATTTGGGGACAAGAAGAAGAGTGAAAACATCAATTTGCTTCCTGAGCAATTATCTAAACGAACCCGCATGCACATCCTTCCTGTAAATAACTGCTTCTCGTCGGAAGCTCAGGACAGGCTCGCTCTCCCGAGAAGCAGCTCCCCCGGAGCGGTTTCTTCTCCTTAGGAACTCAGCCTCGCCACCACGTTCCTGAGCGTCAGCCCCAAGAAGACAAAGCCGCGTCCTCGAGAAGGCTACGATGCTTGAACGGAGTCGAGAAGATGCTCTTCGAATAATCCGTAAAACTTGTGTTTTGGTAAACTCGGAACAGTCGCTAAGTTGTTGTTTTGGAGACTGTATTTTCAGCAGCCTGTCTTCTCGGGAACGGGCCGGCTCCTGCTGACCCTCTCGTCCTTCCCTGACCTTGACTGGCAAACCCAGCGAGGAGTCGGCATCCATCCTCCGGCGCTCGCGGGGCTGCCGGTCACAGCTGGGGCGGCCCCTGCCCCTGCAGTCTCGGGGACGCGGGCCGCTGCACCCCTGTGCTCCCCTCAGTGGACAGAGCGGCTGCCCTGCTCCAGGCGCTCGCCTCTCCTCCTCCCCTGCGGGCAACTAGGGGGGCTGACGCCGGTCCTCCCAGGGCCCTGGCGCTCTACAGCGTCCCCAATTCCCTAAGCTTGTCATGATGGGAAGGAGGACGTTCTGTGGGTTCGGGCCATGTGCAGTCATCTCTTCCGCAGGTGGTTTTTATCCCTTCAGACACCGAAGTGCAATTCACTGTCACGCGTGGTGAGTAATGCGTGTGTTTGGGCCTGAACGATTTTGACCTGGTCATCAGGTCTCCGTCAGGAGCGCCTTGATCGGTCAGCTGTAGTCAAAGCAGTGACATCCAGACTGACTGCTGAGACCTCGCCTGAAGGAGGAAGTGTGAGCCCTGCACCCTGCCGCACACGTGCACACACATGCACACTCACGCCCCGCAGACACACACATGCACATATGCACAATCACACACACACACAGCCCGCACACTCACACCCGCTCACACACACACACACACACGCAAGCACACAACCAGGTCAGACCCTCCCTGGAGATGCCCGTGAGCTCTGACACTTCAGGAACTGTCTGCAGTGTGGCTCTGACACTCGACATTCGACATTCAGCAGGTCTGCTCTCAAGCGCAGAGGCCTCCTCCCACGACGCGCCCCACCTGAGAGGTCATCAGCAACAGAAGCACATGCCAAACTTGCACCCCTGCCGCACCTGCCCCTTCATTTTCCCTGCCTGTGACACGACCTGCATGCGTCCACCCCTGGGTCTCATCTCTCCGCTCCCATGAGAGGGTCTGTAGTGGCCCAGGCTGACCTTCTAGCTGTGCACACGTCCCACCTCTTCTTACCTCCAGGCACCTTGCAAGTCCAGAATCCCTACTTATCCTGGACTTTTATTGCGCCTTCTCTTCTGGTTCTTTCTGCTAACAACTAAACTCATGCAAGCCTCTCCCACATTAGAAAAAATTCCTTGTGGACTCTAGGACCCTCAGTAGTAGGTCAGGACCATTTCTTCTCCCTTAACAGATGAGCCTGAAAAATGGTCTAATTCTCATTTCTACGTCTTGTCGACTACTGACTGGTCCACTGCAGGCTGAACTGCAAGCTGCCTTCGGCCTTCCTCCCAGACCACCAGGGACCTCCTGGCTGCCCAGCCCGAGTCCTTTCATGCTCCTTTCCTACCTGACATGTCTGTAATAGCTGATGCTTTGAACCACTCCCTTCTCTTAGAAGGTCCTTCCTCCTTCGCTCACCAGCACTGACGCAGGTGGGCAGTCCACAGTGGTCACCATCACCATCACTATTGTCACCATCATCACCATCATCATTACCATCAACACCACTACCATCACCATCACCATCACCATCACCACCATCATCACCATTATTACCACCACCAACATTATCATTATTTGCTATGTAATAACGGCTTCGTTTTCAAAAGGAGGCTTTGGGAAATTTCAAAACTGGAGCCAACTGACTAATTTTTAAAATGCATGAAATGGATACAATCCCTATAAACAAACTTGATTTTTGCTGGATTTGCATGTGATTGTAGACATTGTCTTAGGAAGGTGCCAGTTTAGTCCCCAGGGTCCTGCTAGACCCCAGGTTCTTGGAGGCGAGCCATGCACACACACTTCCCATGGGGGCCAATGCCTTCCCAGGTCAGATCCACAGTGTTTCTGATTATTGACACAGCTTCGTCTCCAAGCCATGTGTGGAAATAGGGGCTGTCTGGATGGCTCCTTTGATCAGTTATTTACCTGGTAACCTAGACACAGGCACGCACTTCCCACACCAGCTCTCACCTACCCTGTCTCTGTGGGAGTGTAGATACTTCCCCCTTCGCTGGAATATCAGCTTAAGGGAGTGGGGCTGGCACCTGCTGCATCTCCCAGCGTCTCCCCATGGGCCACACTTTCCCACAGCGTTCTGAATAATGAGACTCTTGTTCTGGAGAGATCGCTCATGTGTACAGTGCCAGCAAGCACACCTGTACTTAGAATGATAACATAATTCAATAGATTACCTGAAGGCTGACTTCCCAACCTACCTAGAGAAAGTTCCATCTAGATTTCAAAAATCTTCTAGCAAAGAGTCAGATCTCACTCACTGAAGATGGAAATTTTCAGCAAGCCGTATTTTTGCCTTCTAAGACATCATCCATTGCCCAGTGCTTTGGGAAGAGTCAGAGGGGGGTGGCCGTGCCAGCTGCAGGACTGGCCTTGGTGATGTCCATCGTCTATGGGGATAGCACAGACCAGCTGTCTTTCCTTCCTGAAGCTGTTAGGTCGTCCCAATCCTGACGGCAAGCCCCACCAAAATGAACCCCAAAAACCATGCCCTCAGGAAATGCTACAAAGGGGCAAAACCATTACACAGTGCTGATGCAAGTATAGGTATTTACCTGACATAAAGAGAGACCCAACAGCCTGGGGACCATCACTGGGCCAGAGCTGAGCTAGGGTCCCTGACCCCTTCCCCAACTGTGCCACCTGCAAGCACCCATGTGGCTGGTTCTGTACAGATGGCATTTGGGGTGTTTCCCGAGGACAGAAAAGCAAGGGCAGCAGGCAGTGATGGCATTTCTCCAACTGTATCCACACACACGATTGTGTGGGCAATTTTGACCTGAATCAGCCAGTGACAAACCATCCAGCTAAATTCTCCAGCGTTGGGGTTAAGCCTTGACCACTTGTCACTGGGAGGCAAGAAGGGCTTGATACAGCCTCTGTGGCCCCAGCTGGCTCCCTACCAGATAGAGACCTCACCAAGCCTTTCCTGCATAGGACCGATCTGTTTTTCTGAGAAATCTGACTTCTGCCTTTCCCCGGGGGCTTCTAGTCCTACTGTTGACTAAAGTCAGGACAAACCTGAGAGGTCATCAGCAACAGAAACACATGCCAAACTTGCACCCCTGCCGCACCCTCACCTACACCCACCCCCTACAATGTCTTTCACCAGCTCTGAGCAAAAGGCTCACCAGGCCTTCAGAGGATGCCCATGGGCACCATCTGCCACCCAAATCAGACAGCTGGGGGTGCGTGCAGGTTTACCCACTGTCCCCCCTTTTTAGTCAATGGCCAGCAGGTATGGGACTCTTCATCATGGACGCCTGCTGGCTTCTGTGCCTGGAGGCAAGACAGACCCCAAGGAGGCGTGCGTGTTCTGGAGCTGCTGTGGGATCAAGCTGAGGCTGGGGCTCCTGCCCCTCGTTTGCCTTCCCCCTTTCCTGGCTCCAGGAGCACTTCCTTAGGAAGTTACAGGTAACTGGACCCTTGGCTCAGGCAGCATTAGCCCCTTCTTGGCATCTCTGTAAGTAGATGTTCCAGTGGGGTTCTCTGGAAGCAAACATGGAGATGGGGTTCCCATGCAGGGTGTTTGTCAGGGATCAACAGCTGTGGACTGGAGTTGGGGGAGCAAGCAGACAGAAGCTGAACCTGGACACCAAAGCTTCCCGTCTACTGAGAGTCCCTGGGTAGGTATAGCCCATCAGGGTTGTCCCTCTGCAGGCCCAAATGGCCAGGCCAAGCAGTTGTCCTGTAAAAAGCCACAAGATTTGCCCAGACAGAGGGCCCTGCAACACCAGGGTGAGTACCCACGGTAAGAATTTCTGTTTCTTCAGCACAAGACCTGTGCCATTTACTCACACAACCGGGCACCAGGGAAAGGAGAGACCCAAGTGTTTCAGGGACTGTTGGACACAGCATCTGAGTTGCTGCTGATGCCCAAGGACTTGAAGAGTCGTTGCGGCCCCCAGATTAGAGGAGGGCGTATGGGAGTCAGGTACAAATGAGGTGCTAGCCCAGGCCCAGACTACAGTGTGTCCACTAGGCCCACAGTCCCACCAGTGGCCATGCCCCAGTTTCCAAATGAACAATAGGATCTAACATCCTTGTAGTGGGTGCAACCCCCTCATCGGGTCCTTGGCCCAAGGGTTAAGGGTTATATCATACTGGGGAAGGCCAAGTGGAAACCAAACCTCCCCCTGTGCCCTAGACAAGGCAGTGAATTCACATCCATATCTTACCACAGGAGACAGCGTAGACATTGCCAGCCATGCACATCTAAAGTGTACATGATGACAGTCTAAGCAAGGGACAGGTTGGCACCAATGTCAGGAATAGGGTGTCCCCAGTGGGACGATGGCATGAATAATGGTGTGGAGGGGGAATGCTCAAGGGGATGTGGGATATTCTAGCATCTGCTCAGCTGAGTGCCTTCTCAGCTCAGGGTGGCCCTCCAGAAGCTGTGGAGTGGAGGTACCCAGCCCTCTCTGGCAGCTCTGCAGTGTGACTCATCCTCCCTCCCATTTCCTCCTTTCATCACGGAGGGACCGTGAGGTCAGCCATATGGGGGCAGCCCTGACACGCTGCCCCCACCCCCACAAGGGCATCCCCAGAAGACTTTCAAGCCTTCAACTTGTGCAGAAAGGGAAGAGAGAAGCTGAGAGTGGACAACCCGGGGCTCTGTGCTCTGCACACCCCAAGACCTATGGGAGGGGCACTGGAAGAACACGCCCTTGGCCCTTCTTGTCCAACTACCTGACATTACCTCTTCCTAAAAAGAAGACCAGACACAGACAGCCCTCCAGGGCTTGGGCAGTTGGTCCTTCCTGAATGGGGCCCAGCTCTGCCCCCGCCAGCAGCGCTGCTGTTTCGGAAAGGCCCTCCTTCCTCTCCTCGTGGTGGGTAATGGGGCCTCGGGACATCGGAGATCATTGTTCTAGCCACACATTCTCCTTATGAATATGAATTTAAAAATTAATGAAGACAATTGCTTTTTAAAATAAGCTCATGTGTTTGACTCACTGCCTGCTTTGGGGATTTCTGTAATTTTCACATCTCTTTCTCACCTCTACTAGTATTTGGCTTTCTCATTAGATTCTTATTTGAACAAAACAGCAGAGAATTTTGATTAAAAGATGAGCACTGAGATACTTGTAAATGGTTATCACGAATCAGTCCAAAGGCTCCTCCGTGGGCATAGCAACAGAGGCATCTTGGTGTTGTGGCTTTTTGTGGATAGATGGGTCTCCCCAACATCTGCTGTGCCCTGTGTGCTCCCGTGTCCAGTGGGGACCCCATGAGCAGCCAGATCTTTCTCCCCACCTCTCTGTCTCTCTCTGTCCCTCTCTGTGTCTCTCCTCCCCTCTCTTCCCTCCCCCTTTCTCTCCTACCTCTGGAGCTGTCTATCACTAGGCTTTCCCTTATAAGAACCCTTATGATTACACTGGATAATCTGTCTGGATAATCATGGATAAGTTCCCACTTTCAAGATTTGGGGGGAGGGGGGATCTGGTGCTTTTATGGAGGTGATTCTTTAACAATAGTTTTCATATCTTTCATGTCTGTTATAGATTTTCTACTTCTCAAGCCAGTGTTCGTAATGTTTGTTTTAAAAATTATGTTTCCTTGATAATGTTATACCCTTTAGCATAACATTACGAGTAGGATTTTTCCAGCTTTATTGAGATGTAATTGACATGTAACATGGTGTAAGTTTAAGGTGTGCGATGTGATGACACCAGCGTGTACTGGGAAGCAATCACCACAATAAGGTCAGTTAACACACCCATCACCTCACATACTTACTTTGTGTGTGTGATGAAAACACCTAAGGTCCACAGTCTCAGCACCTGTCAACTCCACCAGTCAGCATGCTGTCCCTCACACGCCCTGAGCCCACTCGTCGTACAACGGGAAGCTTGCACCTCTTGACCAGCATGTCCCCGTTTCCCCTACCCCCAGCCCCAGGGATCCCAGGACCCTGGGATCAGGACCAGAGTCAAAGGCAGATGCTTAACCGACTGAACCACCCAGGTGCCCCAGAGTCCAACTTTTTTAGAGTCCACATGTAAATGAGATCTTATCTCACTCAGCATAATGCTCTCAAGGTACATCCATGTTGTCACATATGGCAAGATTTCCCTTTTTTATCGCTGAAAAATACCCATTACGTATAAATACTGCATTTTCTTCATCTGTCCATCCATGGACAGACATGTAGGTTGTTTCCATATCCTGATATTATGGATCATGCTGCAACGAAAGGGGGAGAGCAGATAACTCTACAAGTTAGTGATTTCGTTGTTGGCTTTATGCCCAGAAGCAGGATGGCTGTAGCCGTAGTTCTGATAACTGTTTGAGGAACCTCCATACTGCTGTCCACAGTGGCTGCACCAGTTTGCACTCCCTCCAACAGTGCACGAGGACTTCTCCACGTCCTCGCCCACACTTGTTGTTTATTGTCCTTCTAATAATAACCATTCTGACAAGTGTAAGGTGGCATCCCATTGTGGTTTTGATTTGCTGATGAGGAGTGATGTTAAGCCTCTTTTCACATACCTGTTGGCCATTTTTATGTTTTCCTTACAAAATATCTGTATAAGTCATTTGCCCATTTTTTAATCAGATCGTGGGGGAGGGGATTGCTATTGAGTATGAGTATGTACAGGTGCCTTATATATTTTGACATTAAGCCTTATCAGATGTGTGGTTTGCAAATATTTTCTCCCATTCCATACATTGTTTTTTCATTCTATTATCTCTCTTGCTGTGCAGAAGCTTTTTAGATTAATTGTATCCTGTTTGTTGATTTTTGCTTTTGTTACTCGTGCTTTTGTCATATCTAAAAAATCATTGCCAAGACCTATGTCAAGTGTATTTTCTTCTAGGAGTTTTATTGTTTCAGGTCTTACATTTAAGTCCTTAATCCATTTAGAGTCCATTTTTGTGAGTAGTATTAAAAAAGGGTCCGGGGCGCCTGGGTGGCACAGCGGTTAAGCGTCTGCCTTCGGCTCAGGGCGTGATCCCGGCGTTATGGGATCGAGCCCCACATCAGGCTCCTCTGCTATGAGCCTGCTTCTTCCTCTCCCACTCCCCCTGCTTGTGTTCCCTCTCTCATTGGCTGTCTCTCTCTCTGTCAAATAAATAAATAAAAAATCTTTAAAAAAAAATAAAATAAAAAAGGGTCCAATTTCATTCTTCTGCATGTGAATATCCAGTTTTCCCAACACCATTTATTGAAGAGATAATCCTCTTCCCGTTGTGTGTTCTTGCTGCATTTGTCACATATTAGTTGACCATATGTGTGTGGGTTTATTTCTGGACGCTTGATTTTGTTCCATTAGGCTGTGTGTGTGTTTATGCCAGTATTGTGTTGATTACTGTAACTTTGTAATATTGTTTGAAATCAGGAGATGTGATGCATCTAGCTTTGTTCTTCTTGCTCAAGATCATGTTGTCTATTCAGAAGGTTTTGAGGTTCCATATGTATTTTAATTTTTTTCCCATTTCTGTGAAAAAATGCCATTTGAATTTTGATTGCATTGAATCTATTGATTGCTTTGATTTGTATGGATATTTTAACAGTATTAATTCTTCCAATCCATGAGAACAAGATATCTTTCCATTTATTTGTGTCTTGTTCAATTTCTTTCATTCAAAGTCTTATCGTTTTTAACGTAAAAATCATTCACCTCCTTCGTTAGATTTGTTCCTAAGTATTTTATTGTTTTTGGTATCAGAAATGAAATTCGTTTCTTTATTTTTTCAAATGTTTCATTGTTCACATATAGAAACACAACTGATCTTTGTATATTAACTTTTTGTCCTGCAATACTTTACTGAATTAATTAGTTCGAACATTTTTTTTTTCTGGAGTCTTTATTTTTTTCTGTATATAAACTCATGTCATCTGCAGAGACAGTGTTACTCCTTCCTCTCCGATTTAGATGCCTTTTATTTCTTTTCCTTGCCTGACTTCTCTGAATGGAAATTCCAGTACCACATTGAATAGGAGTGGTGAGAGTGGGCACACTTGTCTTGTTTATGATCTTAGAGGAAAAGCTCCCAACCTTTCACCATTCAGTATGATGTCAGCTGTGGCTTTGTCATAGATGCCTTCTTATGTTTAGATATGTTTCTTCTATACTCTATATCTGTTGAGAGCTTTTTTTAAAAAAAGATTTTATTTATTTATTTGACAGAGAAAGAGACAGCCAGCGAGAGAGGGAACACAAGCAGGGGGAGTGGGAGAGGAGGAAGCAGGCTCCCAGCGAAGGAGCCTGATGTGGGGCTCGATCCCAGAACACCGGGATCACACCCCGAGCCAAAGGCAGACACTTAACGACAGAGCCACCCAGGCGCCCCTGTTGAGAGCTTTTATCATGAAAGGTGTAGCATTTTATCAAATCCTTTCTCTGCCTCTGTTGAGATGATCGTATGGTTTTCATCCCTCATTTGTTACTGTGGTCATCACATTGACTGATTTGCACTTACTGAACCATCCTTGTATCCCAGGGTTAAGCCTTGCTTGATCATGGTGTATAACCCTTATAATGTGCTGTTAAATTCAGTTTGCTAGTATTTTGTTGCAAATTTTTGCATCTATATTCATCAGAGATATTGGCCTATAGTTTTCTTTTCTTTTAGTGTCCTTATCAGACTTGGTATCAGGATAATACTGGCCTTAGGAATGAGTTTGGAAGTGTTCCCTCCTCTTCAATTCTGTGGAAGTGTTTGTGAAGGACGGTGTTAATTCTTTTTTAAATTTTGGTAGAATTTGCTGAAACCATCTTTTCCTGGGCTTTTCTTTATTGGAGGTTTTTTGATTACTGATTCAATCTCCTTAGTAAGTATTGATCTGTTCAGATTTTCTATTTATTCATGATTCAGACTTGTTAGGTTATATGTTTACAGGAATTTATTTGTTTCTTCGAGGGTATCCAATTTGTTGGCACATAATCATTCATAGAGTTCATGATCCTTTGTATTTCTGTGATGCGAGTTGTAATGTCTCCTCTTTCATTTATAATTTTATTTTTTTGAATCCTACACCTTTTTTCTTGGTTAATCTGGCTTAAGATTTGTCAATTTTGTTTATCTTCAAAAAAAAACCTCTTAGTTTCATTGATCTTTTCTATTGCTTTCCTATTCTCTTTTTCATTTATTTCTGCCCTAATCATTGCTGTTTCTTTTCTTCTGCTAACTTTGGGCTTTATTTGTTTTTTCTAGTTCTTTGAGGTGTAATATTAGGTTTATTTGAGATCTCTATTTTTTTGATGTAGGCATTTATCACTATAAACTTCCCTCTTAAAACTGGTTTTGCTGCAAGCCATAAGGTTTGCATACAGCATTTCCATTTTCACTTGTCTCAAGATATTTTTTTTCTCTTTTGGCCCGTTGCTTGTTCAGTTGCATGCTGCTTAATCTCCATATATTTGTGAATTTTCCAGTTTTCTTTTTATAACTGATTGCTAGTTTCCATACTATTGTGGTCAGAAAAAACATTTGACATTATTTCGGTCTCCTTTGATTTTAGATTTATTTTGTGAACCAACATATGATCAATCCTAGAGAATGTGTCATATGTGGTTGGGAAGAACATGTATTCTGCTGTTGTTGGCTGGAATGTTCTGAATGTGTCTGTTAGGTCCATTTGGTCTATAGTGTTGTTCTAATCTGCTGTTTCTTTATTGATTTTCTGTCTGGATGATTTATCCACTGTTGAGAGTGGGGCACTAAAGTTCCCTACTATTATTGTATTGCTGATTATGTCTCCTTTTCGTCCTGTTAATATTTGCTTTGTATATTCAGCAATACATGTTGGGTGCAAAACTATTTATAATTGTATATCTTCTTGATGAATTGATCCTTTTATCACTATGTAATGACCTTCTTTGTCTTTTATAGATCAGCAACATAGCAGAAAGTCTATTTTACTTGAAGTCTATTTTATCTGATATAAGTATAGTGAGCTCTACTCTTTTTTGGTACCACTTGCTTGAAATATCTTTTCCATCCCTTCACTTTCACCCTATGTGTGTCCTTAAAGCTAAAGTGACTCTCTTGCAGGCAGCAGATCATTGGATGGAGTTTTATCCACTCAGCCACTCTGTGTCTTTTGATTAGAGAATTTAATCCACTTATATTTAAAGTAATTATTGATGGCTAAGGACTGTCCTTCCCATTTTGTTCATTGTTCTCTGTTTTTATAGTTCTTTTGTTACTTCCTTCCTCTCTCCCTGTCTTCCTTGGTGATTTGGTGATTTTTTGTGATGCTATGTTTGATTCTTAATCATGAGGTTTATATATACTAACTTACAGGTATAAAATTATATTTTAAGCTGGTAACAACTTGACTTTGATAGCATACACAAACCCTATACTTTTACTTCTCCCCTCTTGCATTTTAGGTTTTTGGTGTTAAAATTTATATTTTCTTTATATTGTGTATGCAGTAACAAATTTTTGTAGTTATAGTTGTTTTCAATCCATCTGTTTTTAACATTTAAAGTATATTTGAAAGTGACTTATGCAACACCATTACAGCATTAGAGAATCTGACCACGAGCATATATTTGCCTTTACCACTGAGTTTTATAGGTTCATAATGATTGACGTTGCCAATTAGCGTCATTTCATTTCGGCTCTCTTTTTCCCCCCTGTAGAAACTACAGCACCAGGAGGACTGTATGCCAGCCTGGGGGAGGGCGATGTGGTCAAAGCAAAACTGCTCTTCTCACCCTTCTAGTGCCTTTTTTCTGTTATCCTGGTAAAGTGGGTTCTTCAGCCTCCCTTCAGGTTTCGGGATTTTCACAAAGGCTTCTATGGAAGTCTATGGATTATTGCTAGTGATTTTCTTGTGAAGGGGACTGAAGTCAGGAACAGCATTTTCTGCCGTGTTGCTGCCCCTATCTTAAGACTGTAATGTAATCATATCTACAAAGTCCCTTCTGACATGTGAGGTGCTTTATGTACATGTCCCAGGGATTAGGGTGCAGACATCTTTGGGGAACCACTACTCAGCTGACCACAGCCCCCATTTCTGCCACTTCTCCCTTCTGGGTCTGCCCATTGAGCCCCATGAATAGCCTACTCGCAGAATGGTTCCCAGAAACCACCACCGATGCCTTCTTTTTAAAAATTATTGTAGCTATAATTTCCTATAGTAAAATATTTCAAACAGCAGTAAATTTGTGGAATAGCGTACTACTTACCTTTACCAAATCTTAACACTGTCTCGTCAGCCTTAGGTTTCCCAAAGAAATCAGATATCATAGACATTTTGGAAACCCCAGCTGAGCCCCTCCATGAACTCATTTCCCTTCTCTCCCTCTCCCCAGTGGTACATCTCCCATGAATTTTGTGGTCAGAAGCAAAGATCTACTGGTTATCTTTCCCTCTCAGCATCGTTTCTGCGGCTCAGCCATCCACGTGCATGCATACAACTCTTATTCATCTGCCTTGATTCCTAAAGCACAGTCCGTATACAAACGTCCCAGGAATTTCTTATCAATTCTCCTACTGATTGTCAATTAGGATTTTCTGGGTTTTCCCTGTTGGGAACAATGTCCATTAAACAGTCCTGCTTATGTCTCTATATTCTCATGCGTAAGAGCTTCTCCGGGGTAAGCTTGCAGGGGAGAGGGAAATATGTACAACTCTCCAATTCATCTCTTAAATGAGAGTACCAATTTAAGACCCCATCTTTTGTGACGACAGACCTGTTCGTTTCTGCCAGTCACGTGGGTGTGAGGTGGTATCATGGTGCTGCTTTACTTTGCAATCCTCTTCCTATTTGCTGATTAGCAACCTTGATTCCATCTGCAGCCTTAACTCCCTTTTGCTGTGGAAACTAACGTGCTGAGAGGCTCTGGGAGTCAGGACATCGGCAGCTTTGGGGCTGAATTATTTCCCATTGGAAGAAGATCCGAGGGAAGAGCTGCTCACCGGAGACCTGGGGGCACCGTGTGGATAGCCACGGAGCAAAGGGAGAGGCGCCGTCTTCTCCAGGACCCAGGCTGGGCTGGTCACTCCCATGCACACAAGCAGCACAGTGGGAGGTAAGCCTGCAGATCCAAGGTGTGTGTGTGGGGGGGGGGTCCTCCCACCTCCCCTTAGTGGTGCTCACTCCTGGGCAGCCGTCACACACACACACACACACACACACCTGCTGCCCTACAGCTGACCTTCCCTGCACCCACACTCCAAGTGTGTCCCCCAAAACACACACATTGCACAAAGTATCGCCCTAGAAACCACCAATAGCACTTGCCCTTCTGAATGGCGGTGGTAAATTTCCCATCATTTGTGCATTTTGATGATTTCTTCACGCACATAGGAGCTCGTAGCATCTGAATACGACGCTGTCCTTGACCGTCAGGTTGGTGAGCATGAGGAGGAAGCTACCAGAGTTGGGATCTTGCCTGTCCCCATGTGGCTGTTTCCCCCATAACCATTCAGACGGCTCTGCCAAGACCTCCAGGCAGGCTGGAGGTGGGCTGCTGCAGGGCAAAGGGTCATTTTTTGTCCCCTGTTACAAAACTGAAAGCTCAAAAAAGCACCATGAGAAAGTTTTTTAAACTTTCATGAATTATTCCCACAAGGAGTCATGAGCATTTTTCACTGCAGTCATTTTGGGCTCAGCGAAGCAGTCAGTGGACTGAGAGCTCCCTGATTTTATGATTAAAAGGGCAAGTTCTGTTGCCCAGTCACACGGGCATGGGTGGAGAGTCGACCGTATCCTTGGACCTAAATCAATCCAGTTAGGAAACAGGAGAGTGAAACGCAGGAGGGGTGTGTGGGCCACCATGGTGAGCTGCTTGTCCGCAGCCGGAGCTGAGGCTGACACGGTCCCCCGCACCTCCAACGGAAGGGCAGGTGCTGCCGTTCAGGGACAGCCGAGCCAGACAGCCGGGTCTGGGCCACGCCGGAGCTCATGGCTCCCCCTTTGGGCCAGGGTGGCGGAACCCACAGCTGCTCTGGGGATTCCCGCGGACCTGGTGCGCAGGCAGCCACCCACACGCTCCCCTGTGACCATGAGGACCTTCGTGAGTCTGTGCGCCTGCCCCTCCGTGGGCAAAACTGCGCCCCATGGAGCTTTCTGGGGCCGTCCGCGCCTCGAATGAGCTGAGGTTCGTAATGTGCCAAGGACAGGAAGTGCTCAGGAGCATAAGCAACGGTTGATCCTGTCCTGTCCCGGACATACGATGCTGGGGCTTCAAGCCGCTGCCCAGTCCATCGCCGCACGGCAACACACACAGGGGAAGCTGCGCGGCTGGGACGCATTCCCTCCGCTGGGATAAAGCAGTTCACCGATCTGCAGACGGCACTCCCAACCGAGAGTCCAAAGCGCGCTTAGATATTTCTGTGCCGTAGAGCTCACTGCTGTCGGCCTCTGTGTGTGCGTGCACGTGCATGTGTGTGTGTGTACATGTTTTTGGTCGAGTCACGTGAGCGCCCCCCCCCCCGCAAACATCGCAACCCCCCAGCCCTGAGAACGAGAGACTCCCAACAATCGCGGTGCTGTGTGTGGCCTTCTGCTGCACCGTCCTCACATCCCACATCATGCCAGACACGTCCTAGTTGTTGTTTCGGACCTGGCTGGCCCTGGGTGACTGGGCCACGTTTGTCACCATGCGGCATTTCCAGGGAAGTTTGGCCACTCAGAACTTGGCGTTCTGTGACCGTCTGCGAGGTGCCTTCTGTGAGTATCAGTTCCGGAGCCAACTTCAGGGCTGGGCCTCCATGCCCAGGACAAAGCCGGCAAGACCGGTAGGCACAGGGCAAGCCACTGAGCACCCGAGGTCCCAGCTGAGGTCCGCCAAGACAGTGAGCCCGCCGTGGAGGCAGGCGGTAGTCAGCGCAGAGCCCCACGACATGGGAGGTGAGCTGGAAGCCAGATCCAGGTCAGAGCAGGGGTGCAGCCTGGGGGGAGGCTAGTGACAGCCCTGGGCCTCTTCCCCAGCTGGAGTGGCTGGGGGGGGGTCAGTTGCATCTGCGTGCAGGTGTCTGCACGAAAGGCACCACAGGGTGCAGGGGACGTCAGCGGAGAGTCAGAGATGGGAGCAGCTAGAAGAGGGAGCCCAGGGAACACTGGAGCGGGGCGTGCAGAGGGCCTGGAAGTGGGGGACATTGCTGGTGCAGCCAGCCAGCTGTGTGGCCAAGGCGAGGGGCGGTGGCTGCTCCCCAAGGCCCATCTGCGGGCCTGGACCTCGGCTGGCGGTGCAGCTTACTCTGAGCCCCACGCGCCTGCCGAGCGAGAAGGTGCGTCTCTCGCTGGGTGAGCCTCCCGTGCAGAAATAATGAGAGCAAACGGCTATATATAGCAGTGTGGATGTGAAACCAAATGTCTCCAAATCACAGTCCAAAAAATATGCAAATGAGAGTTACAAAGGCATCTTCAAGCTTAGATTTCCAAAGGCGCTTGGCAAGCGGCTCATAATTTTACACAGCTGCTGTAATAACATGGTTAGTTGACTCTTACTGGGAACTGGAAGGAAATATTTCAGAGCTGGTGCTCCCCTTCCATTTCCAAACACAATGGCTCACGTGGCACGCAGCCACCCTGCGACATAGCCCGTGATTAGAGCGTGACACCCCCACATTATCCCAGGGGCCTCATTCCGTGTGACTAGACTGGCCGGGACCACGTCTTACTGGAAAGGATGCCTGGAATTTGGCCTGGTCTGTAGGCAGAGAATACAAATACACCCTGAAGACAGTCTGTCACTGTTCACACGGATCAAAATCACAGTTAATAATCATAGATAAGTGAACTGTCAAATTGAAAGTTATTACTGGAAAAAATCTGTCTGATACGCGGCACGAAGTGTTAAAGTGTCCCTGCCTTCCATGCTCACGCTGCCAATTCTGGAAATATTACAATTACCCTTTTCCTAAAAGCATAATGCTTGGGAAAGGCAAACAGGCACTCCCCCGGCCACCCCTGCCCTCCCACTCATTAGACCAGACTGCATTCCAGGGCCTTCATCCCTGAGCAGATGACAGCACTACTCGTAATGCTCGCAGCTGTGGGGACTGTGCCCCTTCCCTCGGGCACGGGACCTGCTGTTTGTCACGCTCTCCCCACCCAAGGGTGTGTCCCTCCCCGTGCAGGCAGGGGCTCCAGAGTGCCTGCTGTCCACCCAGAGCGTGGCCGTGCATGTGCACACCACAGACGCACACACGCACCCCTGTGCACGCGCTCACACACACACATCCGCGCCTCTGTGGTCACCTCTGAACCAGCAGCCAGAGCAGACGAGCTGAGTTTAATTCACACCGAAGCTCTGGTGCGTTGCTCATCCAGGCGAGTGAGGGGTGCAGCTCTGCAGGGACTAGTTCTGGGAGGCAGGCGCTGCCACCAGGCTGGCTGGAGGCATGGGGCTCGGGAGAGGCCGTCGAGGTTGCCCTCCGCACCTGGCCGCCTCCTGCATGTTTCCTGATGTGGCTTTGTTTTCATTTGTCTCGCTTTTCTTTGCAGTTCCCTCTGAAGCGTCTCCTTTGACCTACAAGTTATTTGTAAGTGTGTTAATTTCCACGTGTTTGGAGGCTTTCCTGCTGTCTCTGTGTTGTTGATGTTTAGTTCAATGGTGACAAGGCCAGAACCCTTCTTTACTGAGGCTCATGACAGACCCCGTGGGAGGGGCAGGGTCCACCCTGCACCTGAGCTCCTGAGTCCTTGGTCCTCACCACAGGTGCAGGGGGGGCCAAAAGTCTGGGTTTCAGCCACGTGCTAAGGAGAGGCAGGAGGGACCCCGACCAGCAGTCCGTGCACCTGCTGTGTGCAGGAAAACAGGCCAGGGCATGGGGTCAAGACATCACTGGATGCAGACTCGGTGACTCCCTGAATCGCACAGATCCTAACCCCCCACATGGACACTGGACTGATGGCCCCTCAATTCCCTTGTGGGAATCGTGGGGATAAACTGGTATGGAGAGGGTGCGTTTCTGCCCTGCCCGGTGGTCAGCCCAGAAACAGAGGGCGCTCCCGGGAGGCAGCTGGAGCAGCCACCTCTGAGATCCTGGCGGGGTGGGGAGATCCCCGGGGCAGCACAGCTCCCAGCACAGCAGAAGGAGCCAGGGCCCCCCCGAGTCCAGGAGGGAGTGGAGGGAGCTATGCAACCAGCCAGGAGCAGGGGCTCTGCCCTCAGTAGTGAACACTAGCAGACCAGCCAATGACCGGCCAGGGAACCAGGAAAGCACGTCAGCTGACTGCCCTCCCCGCCTCCCCTCCTGTCCTCCTTCCTCCCACCAGGGCTTCAGGCCACAGATCCCAGCATGGGCCCAGAAGCCCAGGGAGCCCCCTGGGGAGCCTGCATGCCTGGCGCCCGCGTCCAGAAGAGGCGAGAGGGCATGGAGTGGCCCTGGGAGCCAACATAACCCCCAGGCCAGGCTCCACTCTGTGATTCTTTACTTCCTTTATGGCTCAGAAATGTCTCTCTTATCCACAAATAATTCTTCAATTAGCGACGCGCGGGTTGTAGCTTTGGTCAGTACCAATGTTTGGTACATTTTCTGCATATTCCATCCCAAGAGCAGAGGCTGCAGACAGGTGGACGTGCCCCCCACCTACTTGGGGGACATCAGAGCGGAGGACTGGGCTTTATACACGGTCGCTCTGAACAGCGGCCGTCACGGTCTTGAGGCTGCGGGGAGCGGGGGTAGAGGGGCACTTGCCTGCCTGGCAGAGCCCCCTCTGGGACCCACGGCCTCAGCCCACTGGCAGCTGCTCAGGGCTGATGTGAGTGCGCTGGAGGCTGAGCAGAAACGCGGGGCTGTCTGACCCCAGCTGCACGGGCGCCCACACCCCACCTGGCTCCCAGAACCCTAGACCAGGGTGCCAGCCGGGCCTCGGGAGAGATGCTCCCACACGTGCAGACAGGACCACACACACCCCCACAGGCACCACACACGCACAAGCTCACATGTCCACACACTCACGTATGCACACAGACTGCAAACACACGCGTGTAGACACACAGTCACACACGCAGGGACTCACCGCCCTCCTCTTTACGGACCCAGTGTGGCCTCCCCAGTCCAGACCTCAGACAGTCTCATCGTGACTCCGTCCTGTGTCCCCTCCAGAAGAAAGCACCGCAAAGCCGTGGTTCCCACGGAACGCAGACACGGGAGAGGTGTGTGTGTCGCCACGGGGAATGGGAGCCGCAGGTTGGCCGGGGGACCTGCCTCGGTGACCGTGGGCACCACCGCTGGGTCCGACACCACCAGTCACGGTTCTCATGGCCACAATGGGTGTCAGCGATTCGAAAAGAGACGAGCGTGTTTCCCTAATTTAATTACCCTGCCAGGCGATGTTTACGAGCTCCGCCAGCACTGCTGATTCTAAAATGAAATGTGCCGTTCTGTAATTGTTCACAGCTCGGAAGAAACAGCCAGAGAACATTTTCAACCATTAAGGAAATGATATTTTAAATGATGAACATACTGTATATGTTTGTACTTTAAGAAAACAGACTCTGGTAATGTTTGGGGAAATTAGTGAAAATTTACTGATTCCCAGAAGAAAAATAGTTGTGTCTCATGGTGCCGTCCCGGCGAGGCTGCAGCCACGGCTCCCGGCTGCTCCCGCGGCCCGCTGAGGGCACACGCGGCCAGACCCTGCTCCCCACCACGGGCCCTGGGAGCCGGGGCACCCACCGCCTGTCTGCGCCCCGACTGCTCCGACCTTGCTGGCTCAGTCCTGAGAGCTTCGTCACGGGGCCGAGGGAAGCAGGACTGTTGCTCAACACACGCTCACTGACGGCACCGCCTTCCCGCTCTCGCTCCCCGAGGTGAGTCACGTGTGCATGTGTGTGCGTGCATGTGCGTGTATGTGTGTGTATGTGTGCCTTTCGGGAGACTACTGACCCCAGAAGAGATGGGGACCCCTGTCGGAGCCTGAGAAGCAGCTGGGCTTGCTAAGCAGACACAGAGGTGACCCTGGGCCCGTCCTGCATGGCGGGGGGCCCAGAAAACCCCCATCCTTGGAGCTGGTGTCCTTGTGTGCACGCCGGGCCAGGGCTGGGGGAAGGAAGAGAGCAGTTGGTGAAGAATTTATTGCTCTAATGCACTCAGCCGTGATCCCCCAGCACCTGCTTGGCGTCAGCCTGGAAGAGAACCGTGTGAAAGCCATGGAGCTAAGCTCTGTCCCCGGCCTCGGGGTCCCCAGGGGGAGGGGGATGGTCGCCCCCATCCCAGGGGGACACGGGGACAGAGGCGCCAGGAGCCAGTAACGGTTATGAAGGGACCCTGCGGGTGAGCGGGTGACAGGCAGGGCCGGGGAGGAAGTCTCGGGGGGACTGGACGGTGCGGAGAACTGAGGAGCCGTGGGCAGGGTAACCCATCCTGCTCTGGCCGCGACAGGTGATGCTGCTAGGAGGCCTGCTGCGGAAAACCAGGGAAATTTCGTCCATCCATCCAACAAGTGGTTATGGAGCTCCAATCCGTGACCTCCCCCCTGTGAGTGTCCCCTTGTCCTGTCATGCGACTCTAAAGCTCGGGGACAATTAAACAGCGCTTGAAGACTCTGACAGTGTGAATATCTCTCTCCACGGGCGTTTTCCTCTTCAAGGGTCTGAGATCAGAACTGGGCGTCTGGTGCTGGCTTCAGGAGCAGATGGACTCTCCCTCTGGTCCCCCCAGAGCTCAGAGTCCTGCCACATTGTAGGTAGTCACTTGGCCAGGAATTTAATTGTCTAGAGGGTTTTCTGGTTTTTCCTGGAGTTTCTAGTTGCCTTTTCCTCAACCTGTCGGGAAGAAGTCTTGTCTCCCCTCGTGGGCACAGCGGTCACTGGCTCTCAGTCACCTGTCTGTGGCTGGACCCCGTCCTCAGGGGCACGTTGTTCCCTAGTCCCCTGTTGCCGGCCAGCCTGCTGAGAATCGTCGCCGCCCCTGAGCTACACCTGAGTCTTCCGCCCCCCGCCCCCCGTCCACCCCGGGCTCCACCAGCAGCTGGAGCTCTGGCCTCGCAGCCTCAGCAGGAGAGCGCTCAGGGGCCGCCCGCTCCGACACCCACCTGTGGCGGGGAACGCCTTCGCTCCGTCTGCGTGCGCATCTGGCCCCACACACACGTCATTGCGCTGCCGTCAAAGTCTCAGGTTAACAACGTTGCTGAGACCTAGCAAGGCCCCTCCTGTGTCCTTCGGGTCAAGAGTGAGGCCAGTTCCCTCCTGGGCAATCAGTTCCTCTCTCTCGGCCTCTCTGTCTCTCTCTCCTCAGTCCGAGCCGAGTGTCCAGTGTGCCCCTACCCCCGTGACCCTGGGGCAGGAACCCTCCCTCACCACCGGTGTGGACCGGGGGGGGGGGCGCTACTGAACAGCAGGTGGTCCCCAGAGCTGGCAGGAGTCACGCAGGGGGGCAGGGAGAAGGCCTGGCCCCGAATCCACCCCTCACTCCCGAGGTTCACAGAGCGTGAGAAGCCAGGGGCTGGCGGGGTAGGGGCACCATGGGCGAAGGAGGACAGTCCCCGGGCGTGGCCGAAAGGCAGGTGGGTGAGCATGTGGGTCCGCTCCCCCAGCATCATGGCCGGCCAGCCACAGGGAGAAGAGAGCAAGGGCCGGTCTGACCACAGGCAGCGCTCGGCCAGTCGGAGGGTGGAGGAGGGGCGAGCGAGGGCCTGGCTCCTGGAGGAGGTGTCCTCACAGAGGACAGGTGGACTCACGTCTGGCCAGGTGTGTGCGTCTCCACGGGACCGAGCTCACCACTAACCGTGTCTGAGCCTCTCTCCCTCTGGACCCCGGAGCACAGGGCTGTGCACACATGCTTCTGAAGGGGCCACCACTCGTGGAAGCTGAGGTGCCGCCACGTGTCTGGGCCCTTAGCGGTCCCTTCTCCTCCAGGGGGCTGCTGCTGTCAGCCCAGGCTCTGAGGGCACAGGCGGCAGACAGAGGAGATGGCACCTGGGCCACCCTGGCTCCCTGCGCTGGGTGGCGGAGCCCAGAGAGGCCCACGGTCGGTGGGCGTGAGCTGCTCCCAGAGTCCAGGGCGGGGAAGCCCCGAGACAGCCTGGGTTTGCTCCGACGAAGCCCCCAGGCTCCCGGGGACACGGCCGCCCAGTGGGCCTCCAGGTGAGCCCGTGAATCTACGCTCCGAGCAGAAAAGTCGAAGGAAGAGGCTCGTCTGCACCCAAGTCCCACACTCCACACGCCCTTCCCTAGATCTTTCTGCCGGGCCAGGGAACGGGGACACGTTCCGCCTCGTTCACGGCTCCTGCACCAACGCACCTTGGGGATCAGTCCCCGGAAACCGCCCACCCAGCAGCGAACGGTCCCGAAAACTATGGGTCTTTCATGGACGTGTATGAAATCACCGAATCTTCCGCGTCCTCTTGCCATGGAATAGACGCCAACGGCCCGGCGCCACCAACAGGCACTCTTGCCCCTTCCTACCTGCCCTGGGGCTGGGGGTGCTGATGCACCCACCTTGCGGGCCCCCACCACTGCTGGCCACGGCGCTTCCCCAGGGAGACGGGAGGGGTGCTCTTCACCGCGGCCTTACCAGCCTGTCTCCCCTGGTCCCAGAAAACATTACTCCTCCCTGCACTGCGACCCCCCGTGTGCCCCCCAGCAACAGCCCTGCAGCCACGAGACACGGGCGCCTCCCAGGAAGACCTCGCTCTTTGCGTGCGGCTGGCTCAACTCCCGAATGACGCCTGTGGTCGTATTTTTAAAGCCAGTTCTCTCATGGAAATGAAGCTGTCTAGAACTTTTTCCACTTTGCCCCTAGTGGTCAGAATGGATCCATAAATGACTGAACCCCACGGTCCATCTGCTGAAGAGCAGACAGGCTCATTGTGTCTGAATATAAAACGTCCCCAAGTGCCCGGTCAACCCAGCACGCGACCCAGCAGTGACCCAGAGCTGTGTTCTCAGCTCGGTGCGGCCCCATCCTCAACCCTCCACGGAGCTGTCCGCCAAGGTCCCCTGAGACGCAGAGGACCACCGAGGGCCACCCTGCCCCCAGCGGTCATGGCGTGGAAGGCCTGTTCTGCAGCCTGTGAAGGGGAGGACGAGGGTGAACGTGGGCAAGGCCTTCCCAGCGGAGTCAGGACACCTGGGCCCAAATTTCTGGGCCGGAACAGATGCTCGGCCCTGTGGCTCTGCGTACAAGGCCGAAAAGCAGCCAAAATCCACCGTCACTTGCTCCCCGGGTACGAGTCGGGCTGGGCAGAGGTGACTTGCTCATTTCTTCTAGACCAAACTTTATTCCCAAACTAATATCTCTTTTTGGACAGGACATACATCACTCCCACTTGGAAGGGAGGCCATTCAGGCCACCCAGTGGGGTTGCCAGAGCCCTTGTGGGATCCCCTCCCGGGAGGGGCCTTTGTCAGAGCTGGGGTCCGGCGGGTTCCGGACTCTGAAGAGAGTGCATCTGTGTCCCCCCAAGAAAACCCACCTTACCGTTTGTCCGTGAACAGGGTACGTATGCTGTGGGCGGGGCATGGCGCTGCGGGTCTGCTGCGGTGCCCAACACGGACCCAGAGGCTGTCCAGGCTCAGGCTCTGGTCCCCGTGGACCCCACGGGGGCCCATCCCAGGGTCCAAACCCTGGCCCCCTCCGGGTTACTCTTGGCCACCCGAGCCCCCAGGCGATATCTGTGGTTCAAGCTGTCTGCTCGGCCCTGAGCCTTCTCCCCTGCCGGTCCCCACCCCGCTTCACTCCACTGCTTCCCGTGGAAACCTTTCATCAAGTCACGGACGGCCACACCAGTATCCAGTTACCGGTTCGTGTCTCAGAAATGCCCGCCCTTCCCACGGCGGAAAGAAATAACTCTGCTCCAGGGCCAGTGGCATCTGTCTGTGTGGTGATGGCCCTGGCATCCGTGCTCGGGAGGACGCGGGCAATCCGTCTCCTAACCCACTTCCCGCTCCGCCCGCCCCCCCCACCCTCCTGGGCTTGTCCGTGTGCAGGCGCCAGAGCCCCGCTGTTCGCACCCTGGCTCGACCTGCGTGTGGGCGCCAGCGTCCAGGGAGGCCTGTGGCAGCCAGGCCAGGCCCCTTGGTCACCGCTTTGTCTCCTGACACAGGGTAAGTAGAGGGTGCTGTTGTCCAGAGAAAATCGTTTCATTTGATCAAATAAATATTTTCTGCTTTATTATTTTTCTATGTGAGAAAAGAACAAAGAAATTCCTTAGCTTCATCTGCCAGCAGCAATGTCTGATTAAACTGCCTTTTAAATTGGAGAACACATTTTAAACGCATTTCTCCGTGACTCAGGAAGTGGTCAGTTATATAAATACGTTCGGGGAATAAAGTGATGAATTCGTAATTGAGACAGGTCACAGGACGGGAAGTCTGGCCTCTCCGATGAGCAGCGTGGACCCACCGGAGGTGCAGGGGCCTCTGAACACGGGCTGGAGTCGGCCAGGGTGTCGCTTCAGGGACCAGAGCAGCGACGGAGCCACCTGGGACCCTGCGGACAGTCAGTGCTGTGGGCCGCCGGCCAATCCCGAGTCAGAATCAGGGCCCGGGCACCAGTCTTGTATTTTATCTTTTGCATTTCACCTGGTGATGGAGACGTGCTGAAGGGAGGGGTCAGCAAGCTCTTCGGGACCAGACAGTATGTTAGGCTTTGCAGACCATGCAGGGCCTGTTGCAGGAACCCAAAGCCCCCGCAGATCACACAGAAAGGACAGAGTGGACTGTGGCTGTGTCCCGACGGAACTTGACTCACAAGCCCCCAGCCCGAGGCGCCGTCCCTGAAGGGCGTTTCACTATGCGGGTCATGCACAGAGAACACAAAGAACACAGAAACAGGTTCTCGAGTCCCAGTTTTGACTTCAAATAGTTCTTTATAATCTTATTTTAATATGTATAAATATTCAACTAGCTATAAACTCCCCTTCCTTCTGTCTCTCTATGACTTTAAAAAGAAAACACATTTATAAATTAAACACAAACAAAATACAATGGCAACAAAATTCAAATTAAAAATATAAATTCAACGTAGCAGATGATACTGTTCACTGACGCCGAATTGCCCTGTAGTGACTCAGTTCCCTCCTTTCCCTCCACGGCCACCCCTCCTCCGTGTGGGCGCCGCGGACAGCACACAGCTTCCCTCGGGAAGCACGCCGTCGACATGCGTTATGGGCACTCAGGTCGCGGTCCTGAGGGGACAGCAGAGCTAGCGGGCACCAAGCCCACCTGGAGGGTGGCTCCTGAGTGATCAGAGCACGTGCACACGCGGCGGGGGTGTGCACATGCATGTGCGTGTGTGTTGTGTGTGACCTGTGTGTGCATTGGGTGTGACGTGTGTTGTGGGTACTGTTATGGTGTGTGTGTGCACGTGTGTTCTGTTTGCAAGTCGTGGTACTGTGTGTTGTGCGTCTGCGTGTGTGGCATGGGTGGACACGTGTGGTGCATGCGTGGACATGTGCTCACATTAGCATCAGCCAGGAAGCAATAATGTTTAAACCTCTGTAGAGAACACGCCCCACCCTGACTTCACCCCCACAGTTTCTGGGGACCTGAAGAAATTCCTTTGTTTCGCCAAGCCCTACCTGACCAGGTTAGCATCCGCTGCCCTAGGGAGTGGACACGGCGTGGGACGTGGAGCTGGGAGGCTGATGGGGGAGGGGCCGGCAGGAAGCAAGGCGGGGGCCTGACGGGCACGGGTATGGCTGGAAGGGCAGAGCTGGCGTGGCCTGATGGGTGGGTGGCCCACGACTGCTGGGGCGGCCTCTCCCGAGCCAGCCCCGTGCATGGCCACTGTCTTCACTCTGCATCCCGCACCCTGGTCTGCTGTAATTGACTCTCAGAATCTGGAAACATTGATGGATTGTACCCGGGGCGACTCTGCGGGCTCTCGTGCTGCTCTGAACCTATTTCCCCACCTCGGCTCAGTCAGCGACGCCAGCTGCTGCGGACCATGCCCTCCGGCCCTCAGAGAGAGAGTTTGCAAGAGCCCTCAGGTCGGCCACCTGCACCTCACTGCCTGGTCCCAATCCTGCAGCGACCCCCATGATCCCCAGGCAAGTCTCACAAACCCTCCATCTTCTCATCTGGAAAGTAGGTTCGGGCCACCATTTCCACCCTCCAGGGACCACGTGTGTGGGGATAAACGGGGGCCCCCGCCAGCCGGGGTCCTGCAGAATCTCCATCCCCCCTCGGGTGGTCTCCACTCCAGAGCAGGGGCACTGTGACGACGCTGTCCCAGGTGTGGGAGGCTGACAGGGGGCCTGACGTTTCCAACGTTCCGCGGCCCTTTGAGCACCACAGTGTGCGCCCCCATGGTCGGGGACACTCCTGCCCACCTGTCACCTGAACCAGCACTGGGCAGACATGGGGCATTCCCCGGAACGAGAGGAGGAAGGGCACCCCGAGAATCGCCATTCCTCCCATTTCTTCAGCATGCCTGTGGGGGTGTCCCAGAAATGCATCAGAACCAGGGGACCCGTGCGGTGGGGTCCCCAACCTGACAGAGGCCCTAAGAGCTCACAGGGGTATTGTGGGGCCGCAGCCCTCACAGAGGGAGAACATACAACAAAAATAGCACATGGCAGCACCCAGGGCTCATTGTGTCTACTGCTCTGCCTCCGGCTCTGGATACTGAACTCGCTGAATTCTCCCCGTGCCTCAGGAATTAGACACACACATGCACGCACACAGATGCACGCAGACACACATGCACACACACGGAGATGCACACACACGTGCACACACATGGAGATGCACACAGACACACGTGCACACACACGGAGAAGCACACAGACACGTGCACACACATAGAGATGCACGCAGACACACGTGCACACACACGGAGATGCACACACACATGCACACACGCAGAGATGCATGCAGACACACGTGCACACACGCAGAGATGCACACACACGTGCACACACACGGAGATGCGCAGACACACGTGCACACACACGGAGATGCACGCAGACACATGTGCACACACACGGAGATGCACACACACACGTGCACACACACGGAGATGCATGCAGACACACGTGCACACACACGGAGATGCACGCAGACACACGTGCANACGCAGACACATGTGCACACACACGGAGATGCACACACACACGTGCACACACACGGAGATGCATGCAGACACGCGTGCACACACACGGAGATGCACGCAGACACACGTGCACACACACGGAGATGCACGCAGACACACGTGCACACACACGGAGATGCATGCAGACACACGTGCACACACACGGAGATGCACACATGTGCACACACACGGAGATGCACACAGACACCACGTGCACACACGGAGATGCACGCAGACACACGTGCACACACACGGAGATGCACACACACACGTGCACACACACGGAGATGCACGCAGACACACACAGACACATGCATACACACGGAGATACACAGACATGAACACACGCACTCATACAGAGAGACACAGAGTCACACGTGTACACACAGACACACACATGCACGTGGAGATACAAACACACAGACACGTGTACACACGTGCATACATGGAGACCCACACAGATACATGCAGCTATGCATGTACAGACACAGAGTCACACGAAGACACACACAGACATGCATATGCACAGACACACATATGGCCGCTGAGAGACACACAGACTCATGTGCGCACACATGCACACAGACACATGTGTACACACAGACACACATGCACACACAGAGACACACACAGGCACATGTGTACGTGCAGACAACATGCATGCAGTCACACGCACGGAGAAGCACATGTGTGGCCTCCTCCCAACAGCCCCTCCAGTGAAGCTGTGTTGTACGTCGGTGTTTCCCGTGGTTCTTACTGCACAGGCAGTGGTCTGCCCGCCTGGCCACCAGCTGTGCTGCAGCCGACCCCCGGGGCTGCCCCAGGCGGACACTGCCGTGGCAGGAGGGCCGGCGCCCCCTGGAGTGGAGCGCCCCCTGGCTGGTTCACTAGGGTTGTGAGTCCTCGGCGGCAGGCATTCCCGGGCTGGGGGGACTCGGGGACAGGGCTGCCTCGCAAAGACCTGCCGCCACCAATCACTTTCCCCACATCCGCCTCCCGGGTAGGGGCCTCTCATAAATAAAAGAGCTGGCGCTGGTCTCCAGACTGTTTTTATTATTGGCTTAATTTGTCTTCCCTGATATAGATATAAATATTTTATGTCCCGTCGCCTGGAGATTCGGTTATGACAACGGTGCCGGCTCCCTGCACACCAACAGAAACACCTGAGCGAGGACGTCGGCCCCCCACCCCTGACGTCCCGGACCGCTGGCCACCTCTGCAGGGCGAGGGTCCAGGCGGGACAACCCGTTGGCGGACAGCTGGGAGAAGACGTATTTGTGCACCTATTTCCCAACAACTCGGAGCCTCCCCAGGGAGGTGGACACCGAGCAGGGGGGGACCCCATCCCTGAGCGCAGGCCCTGCAGGACGTCACCCCTGCCCCGAACGAGCGGGACTCCCTTACGCACCAGCCTCAGGGTGACTTTTATAGGAAATTTTAAAGTGAGCCGTGATGAGCCACAAGAAAGCCCTGTGCAGCCCTGAGAAGTCCTGCACTGGAGTTCAAATCCTGACCGGTGCAGGCCGGGTCCATGTGCAGGGAAGTCTCAAGAAAATAGGGCAAGAGCCCCAAGCATTCGCAGAAGACTCCGTGAAGGTGCGGAGAATAGGACCGTGTAAATACTCCGCAGCTTCCCTCCACAGCAGCAATGACCAGCCGCGGAAATCCTGGTACCTTTCGTTCCAGCAGCAGGAGATATACGTTTGAGGTAGGATCGTTTCGACACAATTGAGAGACTTACTTGTAAAACCATCAAACTTTACTGAGACCTGTGAGAGGAAAGTAGGAGACATACGCCTGTGTGGGAGACACAACAGTGTCCCCCCAACAGTGCACGGCCTGGTCCCCAGAACAAGAGAATCCACCACCTCACACGGCAAGAGGGAATGGTCCAATGTGGTCAAGAGAATGATGGTGACCCGGGGGGATGGTCCTGGCCCGGGGCTGATGTCACACAAGGGTCCTCGGGACAGGGAAGCAGGAGGGTCAGGGTGAGAGAAGGAAATGAGGACGCACGGAGACAGAGAGAGGAAGGGAAGGTGCCACCGCTGCCCGGGGCCCCCAGGAGGAGCCAGCCCAGCCCTCCGCTCAGACTTCGGACCTCCTGAACCCTAAGTTTCTTCAAACCACTACATGCGTGACCACCTGCTACAACAGCAACAGGGGAGAAAAAACATCATGTTAAGGAAAAGAAGGGAAAGGAAAAACACATAAAACAGTTCTTTCCCAAGCTCTGTATCCATTTATCCTATTTGACTCAAACTCCAAGCAAGTTTCTGTTGACTGTGACCACGTGCTTTACATCGTTGTAAATGAACCGGGGACGGCGACAAAGACTTTGAAACGTGAAAAGGGACAGTGGGCGCTGGCACCCCTGTGTGTCTCAGCCTGTGCATGTGGTGTGGCCCCTGCAGGATGGTGGGAGGGGCCCCTGCGCCAGCTTCCCCTTGGCGACCGCCCCATGAAGACAAGCTCCTCTGACTGTCCATTATACGCATCATACGGTATTTGGCATAAAACAAAATGCCGTTTTACCTGCCAAATCAGTGAAAATGTAAAAAAAAAAGAACGAAAGAAAAGAAAGAAAGAAAGAAAGAAAGAAAGAAAGAAAGAAAGAAAGAAAGTGTGTGTTTGCTGGAGCCCTGGGTCCCGAGGAAGCAGTGTCTGTGGCGTCTGGGGGGCCAGGGGAGGCCGCCAGAGAAGGGGCTGCTGGGCTGATTCAGGAGCCTCGGGCCGGCGAGGAGGGGTCTGGAGGCTGGGGCAAGGACAGGGTCAGAGCAGCCCTGGAGGGAGGACTGGGGGACTGGGGAGGCCTCCCGACCCTGGTGAGGCCAGCTGGGGTCTGATGGGTGTGGGGCAGCAGTGCGAGAGGGCAAGAAGGTCACAGTGACGCTGGCATCCCTGCTCGCGGGTCTGGCCAGACCGAACCCAGCTCAGGGTGGGCTGGGGGAGCCGGCGGCCCCACAGGGACACATGGGGGGCAGTGGGCTCCTCGGCAGGAGAGGCGGGTCTGGGGAATCTGTTCCCCACAGTGGCTGGTCGTGGGTGGGCAGCGGGGGCCTGGCGGGACCTGTCCCTGCACCGCCCGCCACCTGTGTCTTGGGGGAGGTTTGAGGCTGTTCTGGGCGAAGCTGGTGCCCTGCTCACCCTCCCTGGAGTGTTTAAGCAGAAATAAAAGCAGCTTAATTACTTTTTAAAAATGCAGGTGATGCTTTTGTATTCAAATGTTAACCAGGAAGGAAGCCAGATCATTGAAATTAAAATGAAGCAATGCACATGGTGAGGGAAATGTCAGCAGTCACGTCAGGCTGTGCTGGGCACCGCGCCCTTCTCCCCCCCCACTGCCCCACCTCTGCTGGTCTTCAGCGGAGAGGGGTTTTTCCATCACAAATGTGTGAAGACACTGAGGGCGATGGAGACCCCGGGTTTGGTTCAGTGCCGCCAGGGGACATGGACAGCCCCACCCCTGCGGGGGTTCACGGTTCCCACAGCACCGCCGTCCCCAGCATCCCCTCAGCTGGACTTGTGTGACCGCCAGTCGTCGGCCAAGTGATGGGGAAGGACCCCCAGCATGGTCCCGAGCACACTTCCGGAGCCTTCCACGGGCCAGGCCCTGCTCTGAGAGCTCAGCGGTTCCATCCCAGCAGCCCTCAGTGGCGGACGTCCCATCACCCCCACTGCACCGAGTCACGAAAAACTGAGTCAGCACCTGAGCAGTGGCCCGGCCGGAGCCTGGGATCTTGGCCACTGATCCCCACACAAAGGACCCAACAAGGCCCTGAGCACACAAGCCTCCCGCTGGACACCCCGTGGAGCCCTCCTGCACCTAACAGGTAGGACGATGGCCGCTCTGCAGGCACCCAGTGACACTTCTCAGCTCCCAGGGGCACGGAACGTCGGTGGTTGCACAGTGTCCTGCAGGCTGGGGGCTGGCGCTCTGTTGGGGGCAGCTTCCGTCTTCTGAAAAGGGGGTGCACAGAAGCCTTCTTCTCTGTTAAGTAGAGAAGATACCCAAGCAACCCACACATGGGGAGGACACGGAGGACATCCTGACTCATCTTCGAGGTGCAGGTGCCAAGGCAGAAGGAGGAGACAGGATGCAGACTGACTGGGGGGAGGGGCAGCATCACAGGAGCGAAGGATCAAACACCTCAGGGCAACAGAGGCAATAAATGTCATTTCTTTCCCTCTGAAAGCAGGACCAGTTCCAACCAGACAAGGAGGGACAGGACCACCCCCACCCCAGCCCCCGAGGGTGGAACCCCTGGTCTAGCGCTGGGAAGAGCGTCTAGGAGAACGGCTGGGCTTCCCTATCCCACACACAGGGCAGGTGTGTGTCCCGTCTTCCTTCAGCAAACGTTTACTATGGCCCAACCAGGTATGATGCCAGCTGTGGGGTTTTCATAAATGGCCTTTGCCAGGCGAGGCCGTTCCCTAACCACTCCTAGTTTGTTGAGTGTATTAAGCATTAAAGGGTGGTGGATTTTGTCAAATGATTTTTCTGCATCCATTGAGAGGACTGTGTGGTTTTCTCCTCTATTCTGTTACTATTGTGTCTTTCAGGGACTGATTCTCAGTTGTTAGCCAGGCCCTGAGCTGCTGAGATAAATCTCACTGGGTCATGGGGTACGATCCTTTCTACGTGTTTCTCTATTCCATTTGCTGCTGTTTTTTGGTGAGTTTGTGTTCATGTTCGTAGGAACATCAGTCTGTGGTTTTCCTGGAATGCTCTTGTCTGGTTCACGGCCATGAGCAGGCTGACGTCAGAGAGCAAGTCAGGCCGGGCTCCGTCTCTAGTGTCGCTGGAAGTTTCTGGAGGATTTGTATGAATACTTCTGTAAGTATCGTGTCGAACTCACCAGCAAATCCAGCTCTCCATTTGAGCAAGTATTTTCACTGCCCTGGGATCTCTTGACTTGTTATAGGTCTAGTTTCATTTTCTATTTCTTTTTGAGTCAGCTTTGGTCGCTTGTATCTTCCCAGGAATTTGTCCACTCCCTCTAGGTTATGTAATTAATTGGCACACAATTTCTTGTAATCCTTTTCATTTCTGTGAGGTGGATAGCAATGCCCCTCTTTCATTCCTGATGTCAGCCACGTGAGTCCTCTGCTGTCGTCGGTCAGTCTAGTGAAAGGTTTGTCAGCTTTGTTGAGCTTTACAAGAACCAGTATTTGGTTTTGTTTATTTTTCCTCTATCATTTTCTCTACTTTACATATTATTTACTTCCACTCTAATCAGGATTATCTCCTCCCTTCTGCTGGCTTTACATTCAGGAGGGCTCCTTATTCTACTTTCTGAAGGTGGAAGACGAGGTTATCGATTTGAAATCTCTCCTCACATACGTGCTTACGGCTACAGAGTCCCCTCTAAGCTCTGGCTAACCACACCTTGTAAGTGTGTAAGTTTGGTTTTTATTTTCACGCATCTCAAAGTACTTCCGAATTTCCTTGTGATTGCTTCTTTGGCCCAGTGGCGACTTAGGTGTGTGTTGTAGCATTTGGGTGTATTTGCGGATTTCCCAAATTTCATTCTCTGACTGATTTCTAGTTCTGTTCCATTATCATCAGAGAAGATACTTTGTATGATTTCACTCTTTACAATGTATTGACTTACCCTGCATCTGAACACATGGTCCACCCTGGGCAATGTCCCAGGTGCACTGGACAAGAATGTGCATCCTACTGTTGGCTGAGGCATCCTTCAGGGGCCTGTTGGGTCCAGCTCATGGACAACATTGCCCACGTCTTCCATTTCCCTATGTACCTTCTGTCTGGCTTTCCATCCACTATGGACAGTGTGACACTCGAGTCCTCACCTACTGTTGTTGAATTGTCTATTTCTCCCTTCACTTCTGAGTCCAGGATGAGCTCACCTCAAGACCCTTAATTTAATTATGTCTGCAAAGACCCTTATTCCAAATAAGGTCACGTTCACAGACTCTCCAGTAAAAGGTGGACACACCTCTGGGGGTGGGGGCACTATTCCACCCACTCCACCAGGGCAATGAGCTCATTGCACAAATAACCAGGACTTCACATGCCATGCAGCTCTGGGAGGCAACAGGAGCCCTGCTCCTGGGCTCTCCTGAACGCCTCTCTTGGCTCCACCTGCCAGAGCCCGGGGACAACAGGTCCACGAGGAACACTTTCTTCTGTGCTCTGCACTGCTGCTCATGTACAAGGTTTGAGCAAGTGACATGTCCACAGCCTCCAGGCCCTCACCTGCAGCACTGGATTGATGACAGTCCCACCTATTAAGTACCAGTGACCGCCCCCCAGATGAGCACCTGCTTTTGCAGGGGCCTGGGGGCTGGGCCTGGGGGATCTGGCAGGCCCTTGGGGGTCAGCATCCAGTACTTTGGGAAAAAGAGCTCTTTGATACTTTCTCCTCTCTGGTCTCACTTTCCAATGTCTTAGGTCATCACCACTAAGGGCAGAGGACTCCTCAGAGATCAGGGGCTGGCCCCAGAGCCTCTGCCTCCATCCTGGGGCAGCTGCAGTTCCCCAGGACTGCATCGGGGTGCAGCCTCCCAGCTCAGACCAGGGATATGGGGCCCTCCCCACCATGCGGGGGCCGCTCTCCCTCCCTGAGCTCAGGCCGACAGACGTGACAGCCAGCCATGGGAAATGGCCAGGTTTGACTTTCTTTCCTACCAGCAGTTTCTATTCCAGTTTCCATGGAAACAGCCATCTGAATTCAGGCAAGAAAGGGGAAGCGAGATTCTTTAAAATAATGATAGTTGAAAAACTTTCCTGGGCCTGTGTTTTCTGCGACGGTAGTTTCCATGGAAACTCAAACCAAAGGCAGAGCTGGATGGAGAAGGTGCTGGGTGTCTTCCAGCACAGTAACTGCGGGAGCTCCCAGGGGCACCCCTCCGCTGATTACAAGCCTGCAGGAGCACCCTCCCAAGTCACCGACAGGCCCCGGATCCTCCGGGGCTCGCAGGGGGGTGGAGATGCCGTGAGGGAGGAATGGGAAGGGGAAGCTGCTCCCCGGCCTGAGTGGCACACAAGGTGGGAGGGGACAGCAGGGTCCAGGAGCCCTCCTCCCCGGACCTGCTAGTCCCACGCACCACATCCACACACCCACGTGCACACACCACACACCCACGCACACCCCTCAGCACCCACGTGCTTGCAGACTTGCTGTCTGGTGGGCTCGGCGTCCACCTCGGACCCCTGCAGTCACCACGGGTGGGCCGCAGGCAGGAGGCTGGAAGGCCCAGGCACGGGCAGGCACAGTGGGCTGGGGAGGACAGGGTCACAACGGTGCCCGACCCAGGCGTCTTACTCTGAGATGGTGAGACTTGCTGCAACTAAGCCCTTGTGCGGAACCATCTGCTGGGGGCGGTGGCCCCGGTGTCTGGGCAGCCACAGGGGACAGCCCAGGGCTGCAGCCCCAGGGACACTGCGGCCTGTGCAGCACTGGTTCCCTGGTCAGTGGCCAGCGCCCCACCTGGGTGTAGGACCCAAGGACGAAGAAGGGCCTGGTGGCCCAGCCCTGGCCTGAGAGGAAAGGCTCTGAGTCTCTGTCCCCAGTACCCTTCTGATCCCTCCTCCTCCTTCCATCACACATGACTTGGGGATGGCTGCTCCATCTTCTACCAACTGCGGCTGGAGAAGACACTTAGCCAAGCCCCAGCACTGACCGCTCGGGTCCCGAGGACAAACCTGCCCATTGCCCACCTGCTGTGGCATGCCTGGGGCGGGTGCTGGGCATGGGGTGTTCGCGGAGGGTAACGGGCAGAGGGCAGAGACACAGTCCCCGGGCCCATGGCCACAGACTGAGGGACAGATGCGGCCGTGCCCAGCTAGCACTTGGCAGTCACTCTGCAACCGTGGTTGACGAAGTTCGGGGTTCCAAGGAGGCTTGAGGGAGGGACACTTCCCAGGACTCACGTCACGGAAGGCGCCCGGGGAGAAGCTACAGCCACGGTGAGACCTGACACACACAACAGCTCATCCCAGAGATGGCGGTGGCATCAGCCACAGACCAGAGCCCGGACAGAGACCTGGAGGTAGACCAGGGGCGAGGGGTGGTGCGCGCAGATGCAGGAGGCCGTTGCCCCCATGCCGTGAGGGCGGAGGGAGAGCCTAGGGCCGGGTGGGCACGCAGCAGGGTTCATGCTGTAAGGACACTCTGGCTGCTGTGCGCAGGGTCCTGGAGGATACATGGCCCCGCGGCCCTGTGGCCCGGCCTCCAGGGGCTTCTCTCCCCCTGCACCAGGCCTTGACATTCAGCCTTCGTGTTCCCCAGCCCAGAGCAGCAGTGGGGCAGAGACAGGGCAGCCAGTTGGCCCGGAGGGCCTGGGATGTTCCCAGTGTTTGCACCGGAAGCCTCTCACCCCGGGAACCCTGGGCTGGGGAGGGTGCCTCCTGGCAGAGGACACCTGTGAGCTAAAGCCCCTTCGCTGCTGGCGGGGGGCGGGGGGGCAAGCCGGAAGAGGGCGAGGCAGCTGCCCCCACGCAGGCCAGGGCCCCGCGTGCGTGGGTGTCCTTCCAGCCCCACCTGTCTGACCCCACAGCTCACACTCCAGACCTCTGAACTTGGACCTGGCGAGAGAGGGGAGAGCGACGCAAAGAAAGACACCAAAAACTGTCACCAATTTGGAAACTTTGCTGAGGGCTGGCTCTGCCCCTGCACTGCCTGGCCTAGAGTCGTCCTCCGTCCTCCGGGAAGAGGCAGGGGCCTCCCACCCCTCGCTCTGGGGTTCCCCAGCTCAGGGGTAGGAGGGCAGCATGCATTTGTGGGGGATACACCACGGGGACGAGGAGAGAGACCCCGTGGGCCGGCGTTAAACAAAAAGTAGGTCACCGCCTCCTCCCGGCCCCCCCGAGGTGGTTTTGGGGGACGTCTTACAGACACAGTGTGTTCAGTGTGTTCCGGTCCTTCGACTGGGATGCAGCCCGGTCCTCGGCCCTCCTCCCACACGCTATGGTCACACAGAGGGACCCCGGGGCCACACCTCCCTTTTGTGGGCGAGCCGTGGCTCCTGAGCATGACTTTGCTGAGCAGCCCCTCGTGTTGCCAAAACAGGTGAACGGATCGCCCCCCCACACACACTCACACACACGGAAGGCTGCCCGGGCTGAAGGTGCTTTCAGAAGAGGGAGGTGTGCTTTAGAGCTGAGGAATAGAGCCAATAGCTTCTCACAGTAAACACAGCTGAAAAGTCCTCACGGCCAGGCTGCTAATGGGGCTTAGTCCCTCGCGGACCCCGAACTTCAGACCTAAGTTGCCCTGTTCATTTCAAAGAGGCACAGCCTGGCAGGGGTTTTAATTCTGACCATGTAATGTCCCCTGAGGAGGCCCTGCCGAGGGCAAGCACTCATGGTCGGAGAAGGTCTGGTGATGCACGAGCCCCAGGAAGACCGGGGGCAGCCCCTGTGGAGACGGTCCCATGGTGCACGACCCCTGGGAGGACCGGGGGCAGCCCCTGAGGAGAGTCCGGCAGTGCACGAGCCTCGGGAGGGCAGGGGCCGGGACAAGTGGCCCCAAAGCCTCACTTAAGCCAGAACACACGGCTCTTCCCATTTGTGAAAGCTGCTGGAGGCCAGTGGGCAGAAGCTCGGGGCTCCTCCAGGCTGACTCTGGGAGAATGAAGTCAGCGAGCCAGCCGGCATTCAGCGTGAGCTGGTGGCTAGAACCTTCCCTCCGCTTCCTCGCCTGCGTTTCCAGGGCGTCGATTTCCAGGGCTGCGTGGTGAGCTCCAGATCCACCCCGGTGGCCGTGCTGTCCTGGGTGCAGAACTACGATCGGCGCACGGTGAGAGCTGTAGCACAGAGAGTGTCCCCGAGAGCAGTGAGCATCCCGAGGGCTGGTGTGGGGGCAAATGTCCTCTTTCAGCGACCTGGTTATTAATGAGACCTCGCAGGAAACGGTCACGTGCGTCCAGAGGGACAGACGGTCGTCCATCAGCTGCTTCCCCGAGGACGTGCGTTCGGGGCTGAGTGTCCACACAGGTGCAGCCACCACCCTCCCCACCGGCACCCCCGAAGTCCGACCCCGTCTCCCAGCGTTCACGATGCCGCTGCACTTTGTAAGAGTAAGTCAGCCACGTGCACGTGCACGCGTGGAGACGGCAAATGGCCAGTGTGCTGGCCGGCGTCCTGCGTGCGGCACCGCTCTGTGCCTCAGCACCCTCCCCCGTGGCTGGGGACAGTGGTGGGCAGGCCCAGAGGGCTGGGTGCGTCCATTAACCCACTCCAGGCCACGCGGGTGGTAAGCGGGTGGAGAATAGAGACCATGCCCAGGCAGCTGGGCCCCAGGCTGGCACGCTGACTCCCGAGGGGTTTTGGGGGACAGCAGCGGCCTGCGATATGGACGCACAGTAGCCTGCAGGCCAGGCTCCGACAGGGGACCCTTGGGGAGCGCAGGTCTAAGCAACAGGATTGGGACGTGGCTCATTCCAGTGTCAGGAGGACAAGTGAGACACAGGGGAAGTGGTGTTCGTCGAGGAAAGACTCCAGAGGGGGCTCTGCTGGGTGTGTGGACTGGACAGCCTAGCACTGGGCTGGGGGACAGCACAGACCACCAGGGCCCGAACCCCATCCAGGCTGGGACCCTTGTCCTGCAAAGTGCTCTTTGTGGGGAAACATTTGCCAAATCTCCTTCTGGAAGTGCAAGGCCCCTCCCATGGGTCCACCAGGCAGCCTAGGTTTTCAACCAGAGAGCCTCTGGCCCCCCCTAGTGCCTGGGGGCCACCGTAGCCTCCCCCGAGCCCAGATGACCAACCTGGGCCTCCCTGCCCCTCCCCAAAGACCAGGCCCTGCCCACACTGCAGAGGTGAGGTGGGCTGGGGAATCAATGCCAGGCCGGGGTCCCCACCGCTCCACGGAGGCGGGACCCACCATCTGGGCCAAGCTGGGTCAGTCGCCCCCACTTCCCTCACTCATGGGCCCTCAGGCCACCTGTGCTGTGCCGAGCCTCACCCCACACCTGCCAGCCCTCTTTCTCAATCCTGAAATCTGTCTCTGTGCCATGTAGGCCCCGAGTCTCAGATGAACTCAGGCCATGTTGGAGGGGAAGCAACATGGTGAGGGAGCATCCCTCCTCTGGCCACCACGGGCCCTGCAGTGGTGAATTTCAGGTGTCAGCCTGGCTGGGCCACAGCACCCAGTCTTCTGGTCATACACTCATCTAGGTGCTGCCGTGAAGATATGCTTTAGGTCAGATTAACATTGATGCCAATAGACCAAGTAAGCCAATTCCCTGCCCCCATCATGTGGTGAGCCTCGTCAAGTCAGTTGAAGACCTTTAGAGAAAGAGACTGAGGTCCCCGGAGGAGGAGGGGCTCTGCCTCCAAGCTACCTGGATGCCAGCTCTTCCTTGGGCGTGCAGCCTGCGGCCTGTCCCGGAGATTTAGAGCTGTCCGGCCCTCACCGCCCCATGAGCCAGTTCCTTAAATCTCTCCGTGTGTACGTTTGCACACATACATGCTATGGTCCTGCTTCACTGGCTTGGCTGACACGGGCCTTTCCGTGACCTCAGCCTCTCCCTGCAGAGGGTCCCGCCCCTGTAGGAAACACCTGCCAGGCTCTCCTCTCCATCCCCCAGTAAATCCCACCCACATGCAGACCATTAGCCCGCCCTACCCTCAGCAAGCTTCCTGCAAGAGCTGGGCCACCTGCTGCCCCACCGCCCCACCTCCAGCCACCGAGACCCGCTCTGGGCAAGCCCTGCCCCTCCGCTGGACAGACCGCCCTGTGCACAGAGCAGGCAGCACCCCCAGGCGTCCATGCAGGAGCCACTGTGACCACCCACCTTCTCCCAGCTTCCAGGCCCCCAGGTGGAAGCCCGAGTGCACGCGGTAGGTGCCCAGTGTGCCAGATGCATGAAGAGTCTCTAGTCACGGGTGCTGGTGCCCCTCTGCAAACACGGTGGGCGTCGGGAGGGCTGGAGTGCAGCCGGGGGTGGGGGCGGACAGGCTGACCCCGAAGGCCTCTCGGTGCCATGGCCTTCCCCGCGCCACGTCTTTTCTTGCTGTGTTCAGTCCTTCCAGGAACCCTGAGCTACTTAGACTCGGGAGGGTGGCCCCAAACAAGCCCTAAAGGGGGACACCGCCATACAAGGGGCCTTGTCTGTCAGCAGCGGAGAGCCGAGCCATGGTCGCTTCCACCCTGCGTGTGGGGCCGTGGCTCGGGGCAGCAGAGACGCCCTGGCCTTTGCCGACAGTGCAGATCCCACAGGAGCTCCCACGGAAGCTGGAGGCACCCCACTGCGGGGCCTGTGAACTTGGCTGGGGCTGGGGCAATCCACCCTGTCACCGAGAAGCAAGGGGAGCTGGTGACAGCATCAGCCCTGGGGGCAAAGCCGTGTCACCTGCTCCTTGGCCTCGGGGCCAGGGTCTGGGTGATGGAGGGGCTCAGAAAACAGGTGCCGGGGCCATGCTGACCAATGGGCTCCCACCACACAGGGCAGGGGATGCGGGGCAGGGCTTGGGGGGCGAGGTCAAGAGCAGAAGGGGCCACACAGGAGCGTCCTTAGACGCTCTCCTGGCTCTGTTCTCGGTGTTCACGGCTGACCAACAACGACATGAGAACCTGGGTGAGGAGCTTGAAATTTATCCTGAAGACCAGAGGTGGGCAGACCGCGGCCTCCGGGTCAGATCCAGCCCACCTCCTTTTTTGTTTCTCTACCAAGCTAAGTATGCTGTTCATACGTTAAATAGTTGAAACCCTAAAGAGCAAGAGTATTCCTTAGTACGTGAGAACACGCGGAACCCAAGGTTCAGGGAGGTAAGTTCCCCGGATCAGGCCACGCTCATCTGTGTTCGCGCGATCAGGGCAGCACTCACGTCAGAATCAAGCACTCGGCAGCAGAGAGTGTGGCCCACACCGCCTGGATCATTTCTCGTCTGGAGCGCGAAAGCACGGGCTTCTCGATCTCTGCCGAAGACGATTGGGAGCCATTAAAGATTTCTCACCTGAGAAGGACCAAGCCTAAAGCAGCGACGGCCTGTGGCTCCGCGGATGAGGACTGTCCACCTGCCGCCTCCCGCGGGGCGTGATTTGGACCAGAGTGAGCACAGCGACAAGGGAGGGTGATGCCAGTTAGCCAAACTTGACTAAGTGTGCAAACCTTTATTTCCACACGTGCACGCGCCATCGCCTCTCCTGGTCTGTGGCTCGCGGGTGGCCTCGCGTCCGCAGGGATTCTGGTCAGCACCTGGCCTAAGGATCTCGCGGGGACACAGCTGCATTGACCCCTGGCAGCAGGCACCCAAGTCAAGACTCGGAGTCCCGCCCGCAGTGGAGAGGAGTGCTGGGCAGGACCGACGGGGTCTACACCCCCACGGAGGCACAGAAGGGGTCACACTGCTGGCCTCACTGACCTCAAACGGCCTCAAGGGCTGACAGGGTCTGAGTGGTCCTTGTCACCACTCAGCTCAATTTCTAACATCCTAATGGCTGTGAAACCCTCTGGTGTTGATTTTGATAACAATACCTGAAGGACTAAGTATCCGCCCACAGAATATTCCAAATGCCAGCAGTCCCCAAGGGGTAGAGTCCACTTAGTGTACGTGGCAATTTGTACACCTCAGCCCCGTTCGCTGGGTTGGCATGCAGGCAAGAACACCTGCCTCATTTCCAGGGGGCGGGAAGGGCTCCGGCACGAATGTGAACAGGAGCTCACCAACCCCCAGCAAGACCAAAGCACCAAGCAGCAGCGACTAAAAACCGGGTCCCTTTCCCTGGAGGTCGGAAGGGACTTACACCTCCAAAGACCCTGCAGAGCAAGAACGAGCATTTCATTCTATTTCTAATGCAAGAAAGAAAACCGCACGAACGAGGCAGGTGCCCGTGAACATGGGCCGAGCGTTCAGGTGACATCACCACCTGCATTGCTGCTGCCCCCGCCCTGGAGCTGGAGGACTGGTCGGCTCTTCCCTCCACTTTCTCCTACTTGTCGTGGGATTCATGCCCACCCCCGGGGTGTTTCACAATGAAGACGGCTGAATTAGTTCAGTTCCTCCAGAGAGACAGACCGACAGGATGTCTGGACGTAAAGAAAAGGAGGTTTATTCTAGGCATTGGCTCACGAGGTTACAGAGGCTGAGACGTGCCAGCAAAGAGCCAGGAAAGCTGGTGGGGGGACTCAGGCCTGAGAACCGGGAGCCCCGGCGTCCGAGGGCAGGAGAAGCTGGACATCCCAGGTCAAGAAGAGAAAGTAAGTCAGCCCTTCCTCGGCCTTTTGCTCTATCGGGCCTTCGCCAGACTGGACGGGGCCCACCATGTGCAGAGGGCAGACGTCCTCCGTGGTTACTGAATCCCATGCTAGTCTCTTCCAGAAATAGCCTCACAGACACACCTGGAAGTAACGTTTGACCAGCCATCTGGGCCATCTGGGCATCCCAGAGCCCAGCAGGTTGACACATAAAACTAACCCTCAGAATGCCAATGACAGAAACTTTAAGAAAGGCAGTGCAGACCCCAATCACCAGTATTTGCTGGAATATTCGGGTGACATTTATTTGAGGAGTGCAATGAATTCCACACACACACAAAACATTCTCCTCTAAATATTTTTAGAAGAGAAAATTTTTGTATAAAGAGAAAATTATTAGTCATAAAAACATAAAAAAACACATCAGAGATTTTATTTAACTGATTCAGGAAGAAGCCAGAAAGATATTACAATTGACAGAGCATTAAATACGCACGTGGTATGATCAGGAATTGCGAGAGGAGTTTATAAGTAAGTGAAAACTGGTCAATAGTCAGTCAATTGTGCTTCACCAGATACAACTTACTTGCATTTCTACGGCGTTCCTCTACTTTCGCGACAACTCCGGTTGTGAACAGCCCACAGACAAGGAGAGACGCCGGCCCCCACGCTCGGAAGGCCTGACAGGTGCTCCATGCAAGACACTAGCCTCTCAGACCCCATTTCAAAGTCTTGCGATTTTCCCCAACGATAGATTAGTGTCAGAAAACAAAATTCAACCAAGTAAATCTGAAGGTCTAATCATCTTTACTAAGTGATTCGTGGCTTAGGGAGCGCAACACCCAGCCAGCGGAGGGGAGCTCCACCGAGCGACGGGGAGGAAGGTTTTCAAAAGCAGAGAGAGGCAGAAACACGAGAGAGGACCCATCAGCAGGGAGTGCGAGGCTCTGGCAAGGCTGCTCTCCCAGGGGGCTCCCTCGGAGAGGCCCCTGGTACAGACCAGGACTTTCCAGGTTGGCTGGTTAAGTGTGTGCTCCAGGGGGATCGAAGCTGCAGTCATTGAGGTGCGGAGCCTCAGTTTACCTGTTTGGGGCCTTAACCTAAGCAACACCCTGTGGGGCCCGTGGTTTTCTCCAAGTGCGGTGGGCCTGTCACGCCCGGGTGCCCCTCGGCCTCGGAGCCCGTCTTCGGGGAAAGGTGTTGGTCCCGCAGCAGCCAAAGCCCTGATTCTCAGGGCATCAACACCCTGGTGCACTGGGCACTTGCGAGTACTGGGGGTGATGAGAGCAGAGTGATTTCACAGATTGCAGCGGTTGTCAGTGACTTCAAAGGAGAACCATGTGTCAACCCTAGGGAGCACTGGGTCTCTGGAGCGAGGGAAGAACCTCTCAGAACGGTTAGGGGGTACGTGAGACACCACGGCTGTGCTCTCAGCCCCTCCCCACGGGCCCACAGGGAGCAGGGCAGCCGCAGAGATCACGGCTGGCATCACAGGTAAGTAAAAGTAATTTAGGCCGCTTCCTTTTCTGCTTGTCTGGAAGGAAGGAGGACGTGAGGAGGGAAGGAGGGAAATCATGACGGACCTCATTTCCTGTCCTGCCCTGCCTGTCACCTGCTGTGTGACCTTGGACAAGTTCCTAGACCTCTCTGCATGGCAGTACCGTTATCTACTAAACAGCAGTGTAACCGACCGAGCCCCACGGGCCTGCGGGAGGACTGAGGTGACCACATACGGAAAGTCCTTGCCGCTCTTCTCCATTGGTGCGGTTATTTTTTCTGCAGGGCCGTGGGAGCACCACAAAGAAGAGGAGGCTTTCCCGCAGGCTGCGGGACTGGCGGTGGAGCTCCCCTCTGCTCCCGTCCAGACCTCTGTCCTCCCTGACCAGGCTGCAAGTGTGCCCTCGGCTGGCGGTGCCCGAGTCGCAAGCATGTACAAGACTTGAGACGGCTCCCCTTCCCTGTCCTTGTCCGTGGCCGCGGGCCTTCCTCCGGCCACAAGGCTGGGGCAGGCACTGACCTTGCGCTGGGCTCCACCCCGACCTCAACGTGCCTGTTACTGTTTGGTGAACGTAAGGAACAGAGAGAAAGGCGTGCACGGTGAAGGACCACAAGAGGCAACGTTTGCTATTGGAACCATCTTTTTTGGTTCTAAACGGTGCTTGGTCCTTCTTGAGAAGCTCCCCAGTAAGCCAATGCCGCGTGGGGACCGATGAGAGCATGAGGGACGAGCCCCTCCATCCCCGCACCGCCGTCCCCCTGCCACCAGCTGACACGTGACTGTGGGCACCAACCCTGAGGATGCCCAGGCGAGGTCAGCTCCTCCCTCCACGGGGGCCAGGAGGGTCCCTGCCTGCTAACCAGGAGTCCCCTGACCGTCACGGAACACTTGTCCTCCTCCTGGTCTTACTGACCCATTCCTGAGTCCTTCCCACATTCCTCCTGTTCTAAAGGGCAGGGTCTAGGTACGCAGTCCTCGTGTGAGAGGGGGGCGAGCAGAGCCCATGGGCCAGGATGGCTCACATGAGGATGCCCCCTGGGGCTGAGCTTTGCACAGGAGCTGTGTGAAGGGATGAGCTGTGCATAGATAATGAGCTGTGCATAGGTAATGAGCTGTGCATATGTGATGGATGTGCATATATAATGAGCTGTGCATGTGTAATGAGCTGTGCATATGTAAACAGCCCCACATCACATACGTAAATGAGTTCAGACCCTCATCTGCACCCCCACACTAGAGGCCAGCATCACAGCCTCACTGGACAGTCTATTTGGATAAAAATTTATTCTAGTGATTTTATTTGATTCTAGAGGGGGCCTCCTTGTTGAAAACGTGAAGTCTGTTGAAGACTGGTTTGTAATGTGTTTCAGGTTGTTTACTGCCTTAAACACAGGAGCTCATCAGACATACTTCCTTTCTCTAAGCTGAATGGGTATTGGCAACTTTATCTCACGCCAGGAAAAACGGCACAAGGCGTGCGGAGCTCTGCCCTCGTTCCCACAGAGCCCTGGGAGACACCGCATCCTCTGGAGGCAGATCAGAGATCCCGGACATGTTCTGGAACTCCTGCAAATTGGCTCGTTCTCACGCTCAAAAAAGAAAGAGCGGAAGAAGGTGTTTTCGTCTTAATGAAACAGTCACTCTACAGCCCACAGGGAGCTGCTGTGAGCGTCATGACCTGAAACGCCAGCTTAGAGCTCGCAGAAAGCCTTGTTGAATGTGTGTTGACCACAGCGCCCCGGGCAAGGTCTCCCGGTGTGGACCGCTGCTCCTGGCCTCCCCTCCCCCAATCCATGGCACTGACCAGGCGTCAGGCTGCCACTCGCTCCCTGAATCAGCCAGGGTCAGTATCTACCAGGCGGTCAGCCCTCCTCTTCTCTGCGAACACCGCGATTTGCTGAAATGAATGATCTCTGTCTGGAAACCTATATCACTGCTTCGTCCAAAGTAACACATAGTTTTTGTCCCTCTCATAATGTTCACATCATCCTTAGTATTTTCTTGGGGGACACTCACCCTGCCAGGGAAGCCAGGGACAGCCTGCGCGTCAGTGGCCTTGAGGTCTGAGTCTGGGGGCGGAGGACACAAGGGCCGGGCAGCTCCCGAAGCCGTGCTGTGGCACTGGCAGCCAGCGCCTGTGTGCTTCCAGAAGGACGTCGTTTCACCCTGTTCTTCCTGTTACTGCTGATACAGCCCGTCTGCCACGTTTGAAGGGGACGATTCTCTCCTTCGTGAAGAATGGTCTCTGCGTTGCTCTGGGTTTTAAACATTTGAATTTGGTTCGTGTAAGCATTGCTTCCTCCTTCTTTCCTCCAGAGGCGTCTATGGGCACTGGCCATGCTGGGAGCTGGGAGGTGGTGCGTGGGGACAGCAAGGCCCCATCCCTGCCCCCAGAGCTCAGCGAGGGAGGAACAGACCATCCCCACACGCGAGCCCCAAGGCACAGGAGCGCGTGGGCCACCAGAGCCCTGGGAAGGCATCCAGAATTTGGAAGCAGGAGATACTCATGATGGGTTTGAAGACAAGAATGGTGGTGGGAGAAAAGGAGAATATTTCTGGAAAGCAGCAAGACGTGCGGGGGAACAGGGTGGCGGCAGGTGAAGTGTGTCTGGAAAGACCGCTCCAGCAGAGGGTGCCGTGACACCAGGTGATGAGTCTGGACCCAGCCCCTCCACCTGTCAACAAGGGGAGCCAGCAGAGGGTCCAGGCAATGGGAGTGACAAGATGGCCAGGCCGGGAGGGGCAGTGCCGCTGGCATCGGGCCCCAGGGGCCTGGGTGCAGGGCTTCGGGACAGGTGCCTGGGAGCCCCCAAGCCTTCCTCTGTGGAGCTGCAGGTAGCAGTGCCCCAAAGTGGCCAGCCCGCTTGGAGAGCCGCAGTGAGACGGGAGCCGGAGGTCGATCGGGTTAAGGGGCTGCAGGGGATGCCCGGACCCAGCACAGACGTTGAGGGCGTCAGGCCCAGGAGGGAGGCAGAAAGCAGGGGGTGGCGGTCTTCACCCCGCAGCCCCAGGCCGGCCACGACGCTCGCTGGGAGCTCCACTGTGGGCCCTGGAGGGTCTGGAGGGCCATCCCCTGGAGAGCCGCCCTCACATATGTGCTCAGCACGTACCTCGCTCCCAGCCACTCTGCGACCCCGGGGCTGTCTAAGGGAAATGGGAGGTGGCCACCCGCTCTGCTCCCAGGAATTGGGCAAAGCTCACCAGTTCTGAGGGTCAGGTTATGGAAATTCTACTTTTAACAATGCAACGAGGCCAGGGTGAGATGGAAGATTCTGCCCCCGGTGAACTGGAACACGACTACTTGGCATGCCTGTCCCGGCTCCCAGCAACACCCCTGCAGTTGGGGCAGGAGCTGTCCCGGGGGTGCAGGTGGCCACCAGACAGCCAGGCCAGGCCGTCCCCACAGCTACAGTGCTCGTCTGCCAAAAGATCGTCCTTGCCTGCCCAGCCAGGGTCCCCGAGAGCACGGTCCCAGGAGCACAGAGCGAATCTCCACCCAGAACTGAACGGACGGCACCTGACATGGGCTTTCTGAAGTGGGCAGCGGGGCGGCCATGTGCGTGTCCCAGAAAGGCTGTTTCCAGGCTGTGGCCATAAGATGATATTGCAAAATGACCCCAACCCAGCAGTGCCACACTCGGCAGGCCGCCGTCCCCCCCCACCGGGGCCCTCAGGAGACACAGAATGGACCCCAAGTTGGATACCTTTGTCGGGCAGCAGGCCACAGCAGGAAAGGCAGAGCGGCAGCCGGCTCGTTGTCTTGCTGCCCCTGCAGTGCTTGTCCCCATACACCCACGTGTGGTGCCCAACAGGAAACCCAAGGGGGCTGGAGGGACACAGAGGCAAGCCGATGTTGTCCCCTCTTCACCCATAGTGCACATCAGGCAGATGGGCTCCAGCGCAGGGGAGGGAAACTATCCTCTACCCTCTTACGTCCCGTTCTGCATGCCTGCAAATTAACTGACAAAAACCAGATTAATGGGAGAAAAAGTGGGCACACTTTATTGATGTCACTATTTTTCATTTTATGTGCTTGAGGGCTTCACAGAAAAGAAATAAAAACCCAAGGAAGCAGTTAGACTCAGGGGCTTCTCTGCCATTTCAACAAAAGGCAATAAATAGCAGAGGAGTGAGCAGACAGTGGAAAGGGGCTTCTAGGAGCAACAAATCGTGGAAGGCGAACCCACGGGGAACGTGACAAGTGGACAAGGGCTGCTTAGCACGGCTTATCTATGCAGCCCCATCTCCGGGTGATCTCCGGGTCCAGAGATAAGGGTTGCTCCCTCTCCCCGTATGGTGGGTGGAGGAGGACGCCTTTAANTCACATCCTGCTTCTAGGCAGAGGGGGGAGAGCAAGGAGATCCTCCCCCGTCTGCTGCTTCTCGATCGCCTTCAGCTCAGAAGCATCCTCATGCCGAAGTGGCTTGGACATGAGTGCGGCCAAGAGCACACCAAGGCCCCGCTCCTCGGGGACCTCTAGGCTGGCGATGACCCAGGGAGCACCGCGGGGGGTCTTCAGCTGCCCATCTGCGGAGCACTGGGAGACTTTATCCACCTAGAGCTCCCGCCCCTCAGCCACGCTTGCTGCCGTACCCAGGACTCCTGGGAAGGTCCCTGCCTGCCCTCCTCGGCCTCGGGGCTGGGGACGGGGTCTAGGAGGC
>NC_048223.1:129384722-129430609 GCF_002007445.2 Ailuropoda melanoleuca
CTCCAGCCTGAAGGTCCAGGCATCTCTTCTAGACGACACTTGAAACCCAACAGCCCATCCTGCTGGTTTTTCTGTCTTCTGTTTCCGTGGCACAAATGTTTTTATCTTGCTCCAAAACACAGGCGTCGGGTCCGCGGTGTATCACCTCTTCCCGCTGGTACCCAGGGGCAGCGGGCTGCCCTGCAGGATTTTCCCGATGCTCTGGAAGGGCCCCTACACCATCGCTGACTCTGCAAGCTCTGGGGACCCACCATTCCCTCTGCAGGAAGTCCTCCCCCTGCATCCCACACGCAGAGGTAGGAAAGCAGAAATGCCCCACGCCTCGCTCGGGTGTTCTCAGGGACAGCGAAGAAACACAAATACTCAGAAAGAGCAGCTTCCAAGTCGTAGCAGCCTGAGGGGAGAAGAGCATCTCACGGCGACAAAATACTGTACCCAAATTTATTCAGACTGACACCGGCTGTCTGAAAACAGGAAAGGTCGTGTAAGTCACTCTGAGGAAGGATTCTTTTATTTCAATAATCAGCATGACAAGTCCATTCTCTCTGCAAGGTGAGGGGTTTGGAACCAGCGGTCCCACGTGGCGGGAAGACAGGGTCTTGGGTGAGCTCCACACCTCGTCTTTGTCCTGCAGTGGGGGTGGGGGACCCGTTAGCACCAGTCTCCTGCTGCATTTTGGCTTTATCATGCTCAACCCCTTCCAAAACCTTGTGAATCCGAGGAAGCCCCCATGAACTCAGATAAAAAACGAAAGAAGTAATAAGTGAGTGATCTCTAACTGCTCCAAGGGTCTCCATACCCAGGAGGCATTTCCTCTCTTTACTTCCCTCAGCATCCCCTGCCCACGGGGGTGTCCTGCAGGGACTCAGCCTCCTGCATACTACTTTTCTGGGCAGAAATGGCATTTAAATAACAGTAAAGACTGATTTTCTGAGCAGGATCCAGAAGCCCCTCTCATCTCCTTTTGGGCGAGGTTAGTGTCAGAGGGGAGTTGACAAGTGTGTGAGCCCAGCAGGGGCCTCGGGTGGGCTGGGTGCCATCACCATCCCAGACAGCAGGACCCTGTCCAGCCACCTCCACCTGCCTGTTGTCCCCCACGGCCCCAGCCCACCAAGATCCCACAGCAACAAGGTTGACTGGGTGGGGAGGCCCCAGAGGGAGGACCAGAGCAGGNCCCTGTCCAGCCACCTCCACCTGCCTGTTGTCCCCCACGGCCCCAGCCCACCAAGATCCCACAGCAACAAGGATGATTGGGTGGGGAGGCCCCAGAGGGAGGACCAGAGCAGGTGGGAACATTGTCCCGTGGAGTGGTGCAAACACCCGCTTGGCTGTAGGAGTGCTCCTTTGACCAGCTCCAAAGGGATTACCATCAATGTCGTTATCATCAGCAAGACCACCATTGCTACAAGAGGTTTGTCTGGGAAGGCTGGTCATCTGGCCCACCCGGGCAGCTCTGTTTTCCCACATTGGGGGTCCCCCCTAAAGAGGAAGGAGTCTGTGAGGCAGCTGGGGTAGTGGATGGATCATCCTTCCGCAGCCACACAGGTGGACTAGGACCCAAGTCCTGCCACCTGCGACTTACGGATCTCCCTGCATCTCTATCACCTCTCCCGTAAACCACAGACAATAGCTGTACCTCACCATGGATGTTCACGAAGGGCCCAGAGCAGTCCTGACTCACAGGAAGCACTATTTATCTGCTCCTTAGATAAATGCACGTTATCCTGGCTTGGCCCCCGGGCAGCTGAGTGCCAGTCTCCAGCCTGAGTCTAAGCCTGCTTTTGTCCTGAAACCACAGCAGAGGACTCAGTCTACTTCCACAGACAGAGGGAGCCCGTGTCTGCTGCTTTGGGCTTATTCTGAAGAGGCCTGTTCCCCCCCCTGCAGTGTGAGAGTGAAAGCAGCAGGCAGCTCCGAAGCCGTGGCAGGTAAATAAGGGGAAGCCAGAGGTCTCCTCCTTGTAAGTTATTTCTACTTCGCGAGCACAGAAATAAGCAAGACGGGGAAAGTCTGCAGCTAAGAAAGTAAATTAGCCAGCTGAGATTATGAACCAGAAAGCAGAGCTGCCCATTGTACTCTGCTGGACACAGATCAGATGCCCAGCGAAGCTTGGTCACAGACACAGATCGCCCACATCCACCCCAAAACCTGCTGTCTCATGAATTTCAACGCAAAATCACCTGTGAACGCAAATCAAACGTCTGGCTGTCCATTACAAGTCTCTGGATGTACGGGATGAACCATGAACTTTTCATCTCCTACCCAGGGCCAGGTCCTGCTCAACCAACTCTGAGAACAGTGAGCAGTGGGCAAGTCACAGAGTTAGTGCAGAGAACTCCCACACGTCTCACTCTGGGGTCCTCCCTCTGCACCCAGGCCCCCACCCCGCTGTCATATATGCTCATCAAGCCCAGTCCTTAGCTTTCTGATGCTATGTCCCCAGCAGATGGATAAGGCAGCAGACTGGCCATCTCAGGCTATGTTACAGTGGCTTTCAGCCAGGAAGCTTTAGTCTTTGCTTCCATTTGTGCCCATCACACAACACTCCACCATGTCTTCTCTGTTTCTGAGTCCTCTGAGAAGCTGACCCCAAGGCAGAGTTCCCTGAGCAAAGAATGTCTTAGGGGAAAATGCCAAAAGAGCAGGGAAGCTGAGTAAACTGTCAGACTGTGTGAAGCCTGACCCTCAAGAAGGGGGGGGGCAGGAGGAAGACCAGGGTACAGATCTAGGGAAGTTTGGACAAAGTCACCACCAGAGGCAACCACATCGCCAGGAATGCCCAGCCTGCCTGCCTCAGTATCCCTGCCATACTCTGTCACTGTTGTGGGAAACAAGACCTCCATGCAGAGATATAATGTAAAAATAAATAAGTAAATGAAAATATAAATATAAATGAATGCTCAAATAACCCAGAATAAGGCAGAAAAATGAAAACAGACAAAATAAAAGCAGTAGAAAGAAACAGAACACAAATAATAAAATAGTAGAGCTAAATCCAACCATATCAATAATTATATTAAATGCAAATGGTCAAAAAATACAAATTAAAAGGCAGAGATCGTCAGAGTGGCTTTTTAAAAAAATCTGAGTGTATACTGTCTAGAAGTCCACTTCAAATATAATGATATGTATGAATTAAAATAGAAGGATGCACTTAGACACACACACACGATTAAAACTAATCAAACAAAGGCCGAAGTGGTTACATCAATATCAGGCCAAAAAGAATTCAGAACAAGAAAAATTACCAGGCAAATAGGGGACACGACATGATTGTAAAAGACTCGACTCACCAAGAACACATAACATTATAAATGTATATGCTCCTGATAACAGTGCTATAAAAGATATGAGGCAAAAACTGATTGAACTGAAAAGAGAAATAGATGATTGTAGTTGGAGATTTCAACACTTCTCTCTCAGCAACCGATAAAAAAATAAGTAGAGAGAGAGTCAGCAAAGATATAGAAAACCTAAGCTTTTCAAACAACTGGACAGAACTGATGTTTATAAAACACTCCATTCCAAAGCAGCAGAAGGCAGTTCTGTTAAACTGCACGTGCGACTTTGCCAAGGCAAACCAGGTCCATATCCTGGGTCATAAAACAAGCCAGCACACATTTAAAAGAAGAGAAATCATAAAATGTACGTTCCCTAACAGGAATGGATTTAAACTAGAAATTAGTATTTGGAAAATCTCCTTATACGTGAAAGTTATACAAAATAATTCTACGTAGCCCATGGGTCAAAAAGGAAGTCTCAAAGAAACATTAGAAAACATTATAGTTAAATGAAAATTAAAATACATTAAAATTTATGGGATAGAGCTGAAGCAACGCTTCAAGGAAATTTACACCATTAGATGCATATATTAGAAAAGAAGAAGGCACTCGAATCAATAATCTATGTTTCCACCTTCAGAAACCAGAAAAATAAAGAGCAAAATAAACACAGAGTAAGAAGGAAAAGAAAACAGATAAGAGCAGAAATCAATTATCTTGAAAACAGAAAAACAATACCAAAAAAGCAATGAAACCAAAAGCTGCTCCTTTGAGAAGAGTTCGGTAAAATTGATAAATTTCTAGCCAGTCTGACCAAGAGAAAAAAAAGACAAAGATACAAAAATACCATTATTAGGAATGATGGGGGAATGTTGCTATGGACCTCACAGACATATAGAATCATAAGGTAATGCTTAGCACAAATTCAACAACTTACATGACATGGCCCAATACCCTCAGAAACACAAATTACCAAAACTGACTCGAGGAGAAATAGATTATCTGAATCTTCCTATTAAAGGAATTTATTTACAAGAAAGAGAGAAAGAGATTGGGGGAGGGGGTTTCCAGAAAAGTAAACTCCAGGACCGTATGACTTCACTGATGAATTCTACCAGACACCTGAGGAAGAAGTAATACTATAATCCAAAATCTTTCCAGGAAACTGAAGGATGGTTACTCCTTCCCAACTTAATTTTGTGAGGCCAGCATTACCTTGATATCAAAATCAAACAAAACAGTACAAGAAAACTACAGGCCACATTACTCGTGAGCACAAACACAAAATGTTCAAAATAATATTGGAAACTGGCTCCAGAAATGTATTGAAAGAACAATACATCACAATGAGTTGGGGTTCGACCTGGGAATGCCAAGTTGATGTAGCACCTGTAAATCAATTAATGGAACCCATCACACTAACAGACTAAAAAATAAAATCACATAACCCTGTAGATTAAGAAAACACACTTGACAAAATTCAGCATCTTTTCACTCTCAGGAAAGAGAGAAAAGAACTGCCTTATCTTTTTTTTAAGATTTTATTTATTTATTTGAGAGAAAGCAAGAGAGATCACAGAGGGAGAGGGAGAAGCAGACTCCCCACTGAGCAGAGAACCCAACACGGGGCTCAATCCCAAGGCCCTGAGACCAGAACCAAAGCCAGACACTTGACCAGAACCAAAGCCTGACACTTAACCAACTGAGCCACTCGGATGCACCCTTATCTTAATAAAGAGCATTTACCCCCCCAAAAAAAAAATCTATGAATAGCATCTTGTTTAATGGTTAAGGACTAAATGCTTTTGCTATAATATTGGTGACAAGGCAAGGATGTCTTCTCTTTCTTTTGCCATCCCTAATCAATATTGTATTAATTACAGCAAATGCAGTAACACAAGAAAAAGAAATAAAAGGGCACATAGAGGAGAGAGAAAGAAATAAAACTGTCCCTATACACAAATAACATGATTGCAGAAAATCTCAAGGAATCTACACGCCCCCAAAATGTCCTAGAACCTATACATGAATTACAAATCTTCTCATAAAATATAAGGTCAACATACAAAAATCACCTATTTTTCTACATACTAGCAATGAATGATTAGAAAAGAAAATTTTAAAACAATTCCATTTACTTTAGCTCCAAAAAATGAAATATGTAGGCATGAATCTCACAAAATGAGTAAAAGATCTATAGGCTGAAAACTACAAAATGCTGGTTAGAGGAATCAAAGATGAGTAAATGGAAAGACAAACCATGTTCATGGATTGAAACATGCCACTTAGGATGTCAATTTTCCCCAAAATGATCTACACATTTAACACATTCCCAGACAAATTCACAGCAGAATTTTTTATAGACATGCAGATGCTTATTCTAAAATTTCTATGAAAAGCCAAAGGAACCATAATAGACAAATATTTTTTAAAGGAACAAAGGTGGCAGGTTCGTGTTGCCAGATTTTGACTTACTCTAAAACCATTGTGATTAAGACAGTGTGATATTGGTGAAAGAAGAAGCACATCTCTCAGTGGAACAGAATCAAGAATCCAGAATAAACCCATGCAAATACAGTCAATTGGTCTTTGACAAAAGTGCAAAGGTAATTCAATGGGGAAAGGGTTATCTTTTTGACAAATATTTCTAGAGCAATTGGACATCCATATGCAAAAAAAAATGAGCTCAACCTATACTTTACACATTATACAAAAATTAACTCAAAATAGATCATAGGCTCAAATGTAACATGAAAAATTATAATACTCCTGAAAGAAAACAGAGGAGAAAATATAACTCTTTAGGCTAGGCAAAGAGTTCTTGAATGGGACCCCAAAAGCATGATCCATAAGAGAAAGTTAATAAACTGGACTTCATCAAAATTAAGAATGTCTAGGGGCGCCTGGGTGGTGCAGTTGTTAAGCATCTGCCTTCGGCTCAGGGCGTGATCCCGGCGTTCTGGGATCGAGCCCCACATCAGGCTCCTCTGCTGAAAGCCTGGCTTCTTCCTCTCCCACTCCCCCTGCTTGTGTTCCCTCTCTCACTGCCTGTCTCTCTGTCAAATAAATAAATAAAATCTTTTTTAAAAAAAATTAAGAATGTCTACTCCTTGAAAGACACTGTTAAGAAAAGATAAGTCACAGACTGTGGGAAATATTTCAAATCTAGATACACTTGTATCTAGAATATATAAATAATTATCTAACTCAACCATAAGAAATCTAAAAACCCAGATTTTTTAATGGCAAAAGATTTGAACAGATACTTTTCTGAAGACGATACACAGATGACAAGCAATGGGCAATGACGGCTTTCTTGCTCCCGCTGGAAACTGTTGTCCAGAGCCATGGGCCGTGGGTTCCTGCGCCGGGACAGCTTCTCTGCGCCCCGGTCCCTCCAGCTTCTGTCTCTGCACCAGCGCTGGCCACGAAGCTCCCGGCAGCAGTCATAAAGGGGAAGATCGACAGCCAGTCAGGCATGTGGCACGCAAGCTAAGCAGACTCACTTAAATGACTGAAATGGCATTTTCTTCCTTGGCCTTTTCTCAGTCGACCTGGATTTATGAGCTTTGGTAAAGTGCATCTTCGAGAAGGCCAAGTGTGTAAAACACGGTTCCCTTGTTGAAGGACGTTGGCTGTCCTAACTCCTAACTCTCCGAACTTCACACTGATGTTTCTTTGCCTGTGCACACTGCAGAGGTCAAAGGCACCCCTGGGACACAGCCTCCCTGGGCAGTCCCGCACCCCACACTCCCACCCAGGTGTAGTTTCCCCCCTTCCCCCAGGATCTCCAGGCCTCCAGCCCACTATGGCCTGATGGCACAGGGACAATTTGCAGCGGGCAAGGGGCCTGAGTCATATTTGCACCCAACAAGCATCACCCTCATAAAAGCCCAGGCTCCAGAAAAGAAAACGTCTACATGAGCAAGACAGAACTTGAGAACAGATTCCCCCCCCCCAACCAGGGGGGCCGTACCATCTACAGGGGCTAGAACTGCGTTTCCCAGAAGCCCCTTCTCCTGTGTGGCTCCAGATTGGATTTGGCCACAGGAGAAATGTGTGCAAGTCCCGGAAGGCAGGAGTGACCCGGGTGACTTTGAGGTCGTAAAAGACACGTCGCTCTACCTTGCTCCCTGGAACATTCATGCTTGGCCCTGAGCCATCTCAGGCCGCCATGCTGTGAGCAAGCCAGGCCAGCTGGGGAGGCCCTGGTTTCTAGTCCTCCAGGCCGGGCTCTGAGTGGGTGACCACGCCTCTGGATGATTCCACTGCCCAGCTGTCAGAGCCCACCCAGCCCCCAAGTCTTCCCAGCTAAGCCCCAGACACTGTGGGTTGGAGACCAGCCATCCCCAGCGTTCCCTGGCCAATCCCTGACCTTCTGAATCAGTGAACATAATAAGACGACAGCTAAGTTCCAGGGTGATTTGTGACGCCACAGTAGCCGCCGAGACGCCTCCTGCGACCACCTGTGACTGTCCACCACGCGCAAGAGATCCAAAGCTCTGGGCAAGACTGAGAAGTCCAGAGAAGTAATCCTACAAAATATGCTTTGTTTTCTTGTGCTCGTAAGGACATAATTTCCCAGTCTAAGCCAGACGTTCCACGGCTTTCTTCTTCCCTATTCCAAAAGAGCCGCGCTAGTGGCGTTTCCAGGCTCAGGTGGCGACCCTCCCTTTGCCCGACTGGCTAGACGGGCGGCTGAGCGGCCCGGGTTAACCATCTCAAGTGAGGGCTATTCTGGACTCTGATTGGTCACAGCCCCCTGGGCGACGAGGAAGCCCCTTCTGTGGGTTTCTTCGCGTTTCTGCTCGTTTCCATCCTTCTGTTCTGCGGGCCTTGGGCAGTTCTACAATGACAAGCCCAGGGTGCTGCTGAGTGTCTCGCCTTAGTTCTGCGTGGGGAAGGGGGACGCCGAACGCGGCACTTAGCAGAGCAAAGCTCCAGCTGCTGTTGGCTTCAGACGACGTTTGTTGCAGTAAACACACCAAGATATGTTTCTTCAAGGGTGTTTGACAGACAATCTCTGGAGGCCATCTTCCCACATCACTTTTCTAGCAAAAACATGGTATTTATTCTTTATTCTAGAAGGAGATTTGCTTCCTTAATAATGGGAATCGTGATATTGGCGGCTTTGTTGCGTGCTGGAGCTGACGTTCGCTGTTGACGCAGCATTCCAACCTTCTCCGTTGTGAGAGGGGTTTAACTGACAGCCTGAGATTTACCACGGAGAGGCGATGGAACATCTGGGGACCTTGAGAACCGCGTGTTTTTATAACCTTAAGGCTACCAGCAATTTGATAAGCATAAGATACGGATAATTTAAATGTTTAAGCATTTAATTACTAGCAAATGGGAGATGTTTTGTTTTATGTTCTGTAGCTTATTATTTCATAAGTTTTCATGTAAAGCATCCGGGAGCAGGAGCCAACTTTCTGTCTAAGTGTCTCTCCCCCGAGCTGTTGCTTTCTGAAGGCGTGCGCAACGCGGTCTGGGGAGACCCGGTCCAGAGCACAGTCTGACCCTCCACCTCCAGCATCTCGCCCCAGCCCTGCCACACGGCCACATCTGAGCGCCGGCGGCCACGACCTGATGGACGGTCTCAGCTGCCACCATCAGCCCCCACACATCGCTAGGGGGCCTCCAGAACTCCACAGAGACACAGGTCGAGAAACAGGACCAACCTTTCCTCATCCATTGGGACGTGATAACCTAACGGCAGGGAGCATTTTGGGGTACTTTGGACCCAGGACCACAGATGCACATCCCAAAGACATTGCACCTGCGTTTGCATCATATGGACTGTATGGAAGGCCCAGGAGGGTTCCCCTCCACCTTCCTGTCTGCTCCTCCCTGTGCCTGCGGCTCCCTCCGCCGCATCAGCTCTCCCGCCTGCCTCTAGGAAACCTGCATTACAAAAGTGTCATATGAATGCGTTTGTCTTTTTCTCCCCGCTCATACAGACATAAACATGCAGCCTTTCAGGCAAAGACACATTCACAGGGGCTTTTGCTTTCTTCTACAGAAACAAGAGCATGATACATGTTTCTCTGACATTCAATGTTCTCTCCTAACAAACTCTGACACAACCACTGGCTGTGTTTCCGTCTTGCTATCAGTTGGCTCCTCCTCCGCGTCTGTGGCGTCCTCGGCCCTGGACACACAAGGTGTTGCCAGGGCGTGGTCTGCGTGAACAAGGCTCCGATCCGTGTTCTAGAACCTAAGTCCTTCTGGAGTCATGCCTTCCCTTGTATAAGGAGAACATATGTGTTTTCAGTATTACTTGTTGATGCAAGATGAAGCCATAGTCCAGAGCAACTGTGATGGAAGGAGCCCACGTGCGAGCACCGTCACTAGTCCAGACCGGCCTCCAGGAGCGGAGGGAGCCGCGGAGCCCGCCGGTGCACCCCGCCCCGTCACGTATTCAACCTGACGCTAATTCTCCGTGGGGAGGGAGGGACAACTCCATGTGGGAAGGTTCCAAATGCCGCCTTAACAAGAGGTAGCAACTGTGCCCTGTGTCATCCCAGAGCCCGAGTGCATCTACGAGCACCAGCCAAGCTATCGGTCAGCCTCTTATCCTGGCTGTTGCATGTGTCATCGGCTCCACGGCTGTACACGTGGGGAGCCAGGCATGTGGGTTCCCTCCAGCAACATCGCCACCAAACCTATTCTTCCAGTCTTGCTGCATGAAGAGCCCCTGCTGGCAGGTTCTGTCTGGCCATTGTACACCTGACCTCACCCATGATGTCTTCCAGCCGATGGCTTCCAGAGTGGTGCCCGGAGCTGGTCTGGCCACCAGTACCCTAGGGGGACACCCCATTCCACCACCTACCTGTTAGATGATAGACACTCTGAGCCACACACTGGGCCTTGGGGGAGTCAGACACAGGCATATCTGTCATGCATCAAGAGCTGGAAAGGGGATGATGATGGCCCCTGAAGGGAGGAGGGACAGCCTGCCCAGGCTGGAGGCAGGCATCCCAAAAGAGGGGAAGAAGGAAGGGATAGACCATTTCTTGCAGAGTCTCCAGGTGGAAAAGGGCCGGCACATGAAGGGACTGAACAGAGGCAACCCAGGGTAGCTGGAGCTCAGACAGAAGAGGCTAGGGCTGTGAGTGTGGGGCCAGACCCCAGCAAGACGTGGGTGTTCAGCCAGAAGTGGCAGGATCCCTGAGACTGCCAGGTGCCCCAGCCCTCAAGTAGGCATGGCCTGTTGGCGGAGTGCCTGGGCAGCAGCGGGGGTGGCCCCCCAGGCCGGTGACCACAGCAGCACCACGGTTCCAGCACCCCGTGGGCTCATTCCAATTCAGACTTTATGTGCACAACTCTAAGTGCTGCACTGACTTTTAAATCTGGCCGGCTCAGCAGAAAGACAGTAAGCAGGGAACACGGATGCTGAGAACAAAGGTCACGGGGAGCCGGTGCTGGTGGGGCAGCCACGCCCCACAGCTGAGTCTGCCCCCGATTACTTACGGCTTTATGTCGAAGAATGGTTTCGGGTTATTTACAGCAATGCATAATCCTCCAAAAACCCCAGGAAGCAGCTAAGCAACAAATGATAGAGCAAATCTTCATGATTTAAGCCACGAGGGGAAGCCTGGTCTTAATTCAGACCCCAGGTAATTGGTGCAGGACACTAACTAGAAGCCAATTCACGGCACTAATGAACGTGGCAGGCTAAGCTGCTCGTTAGTGGCATGAATAAGAAATGCGAAATCCCAGTTATGCATAAATTACCTTAAACACTGCACAGTTTTGGTGGTATGTACACCACAGAAGGGCCAGGCGGAGGCAGTGTCCAGAAGGCGCCTTCCCATCTGGTGGGGGCCCGGGGCCTCCCCCTTGCCTGGGCCGTGGTAAACACCCCAGGACAGCCGAGGGGAGCAGCCACCTTGCAGCAGTGACGGCCGGGGTGCAGCCGGCATGTGCCCCCTCCCCGTACAACCCCCACGGTCTCCCCACCACCCGCCTCCCAGACACCCCGCCACCTATGGGTCCCGCCGATCCGTTCTCGCTCCGAGGTTAACGCCCGGGCTGCCGGGGTTCTGAAGGCATGGGCTCTGTGGAGCGTCAGGATGGCCCGACCGCATCCGAAGGTATGGTTCACTCACGTCTCCTGTGAGTTCGATAAACATGTGGGAGCATCAGGAAAATGATGATTCTGAACTGAAATCAGCAGTGTGAAGGCAGGAAACCTGAGAGAAATATTGATCCCATCCAGGTGCCCAGTTCCCCCAAAGCAGGAAAACACCAAAGACGGTGTTTGAATTTGAGATCATGAGACAAAATAAATGGCTTTCCCTCGTTTTATAGCTCATTTTGTCCCCGCCATAACAAACCTATGTGCGCTAAGATAGTGGCACTAAATAATCAGTGCCCACGCGCCAGGCCAAAGCATCTGCGAAGACGCTGCCTCTTTAGATGGTGGGCGGGTGCGTCGGTCCAGCTAGAATTCACCAGATCCAGAGCCGACTGGCCAGCGGGCGAGCCCCAGGCCACTTCCAAGGAGGGGGCAGGAGGGGCAGGAGGGGCCCACTTCTAACCCACCACTCCCCCGGATGCTCCGGGAAGCCAGGGGAGAACGGGGAATGGGCACCCCCCCCAAGAACCACCTCGCTGCAGCAGGGGCAGGATCCGGCAGCTCCCCAACCGCCCTCCCCAGCCCCACTGGCCAGTAGGCGCTCTGGGGACAGTCCCGCGAGCGTCCATAGGCCCCACAGAGGAAGCAGAGTCCCCAAGCCTGCCTCACCCCATCAGGACCCTCTCCCCTCCCTAAAACATTCCTAATGCCAGACACCCTAAAACTGCCCACCCCCACCCCGGGGCCTCTCCACTCCCATCTGCTCCCTGAGACCGAGGCCTCGAGAAGCATCACTTGGAGGCCAATGCTCCCCTGGGGACAAAAGGAGGTAAGTCATTTGCTTTCCAAGCACAGCTTCAGGAGCCGCAGGCGGCTCGTGAATTGTTCTTGCCGCCTCTTCCCCGTGTTCAGGAGCGGGGCTCACACTGGTAACGGGGCTGTTGAGGGGACGTCCGCATCAGATGCTGGGCGGTGACCATGGAGCAAAGGGAGGTTGTCTTGTTGCAGTGGATGGAGTTGGGGGGGGCAAGAAGAGCCACCCTACCTTGGCCCTCGGGGATGGCACAGAGGTCTCTGCGGGGTCTCCAGCGGGGCCTGGCTCTGGCAGGAGTGTGTGGACCCCCGTCTAGGGCAGCCAGCACCTTCCCACCCCATCTGTGCCCAAGACTTGGCGGGTTCCTGAGGATGCTTTGGAAGGTGGGCCTGTTTAAAGTGAACACACACGTCCCGGCTTCAGAAGCACAGGCTACACCCAAATGCATAACCTCACAGGGGAGGGTGGGTTAGGGATCTTTCCGGGACTGAGAAGACGGGGGCGGGGGTGCTCTTGCTTCAGGATGACTGACGCCAGGGATCGGGAGGAGGCAGGAGGCCGAGCCCAGCCGTCACCCTCCCCAGGCCTGGAGGGGGCCCTGACTGCCTTGCGGGGTCAGGCTGCTCGGCCCTCAGCCCCAGAGCTGGCTGGAGGCAAGCACCACAGGGTTCAGGGGTTAGGGTGCCAGAACTAGGACGGTGGATGGGTCTGAGGGAAGTCACACCGAGCCAGCCGCTACTCCGCTGTTGGCCTGCCTCGTGGGCAGCGATGGGAGAGGTTCACTCCCGCCAGCTGAAGTCTGAGGCCAACGTCAAGCCCCTTCTCTGCTCAGGGACCACAGATCCTGAGTTGGGCAATTCTGGAGTCAGGTGGCCTCGGGGACCCCACGGCAGGGGCCCAGGCATCCTCACTCCTCCTGAGAGCTGCCCAGGTGCCGCTCAGTCTCTGTTCCACCTGGTCTGAGCCCTTGGTCTCATTCCACTCAGGTCTCTCCTCCCAGATCTCCCAGCTAAGTGACCAGTGCTTCCCGTTTCTCTCCAGTCAAAGCCATGAGGGCTGGACAGTCTTATTGACCAGCTAGTCTACTGACCCTGAGCCAGAGGCCTGAGGTTGCTGGTCAGCCTGAGGCTGGCATCCTCAGCCAGGAGCCCTTAATGCCCAAGGGACCCAGTGTGGAGGCCGTTCCCAGCAGAAGCTGGTGGGAGACATCTTCCTTGGAAGTGAGAGGATCCGATGGTTTCATGAGCTCACTAGTGAACATAAAAGGAGAGGTGGGGTGCCTGGGTGGCTCAGCCATTAAGAGTCCCCCTTCAGCTCAGGTCATGATCCCAGGGTCCTGGGATCGAGCCCTGCATTGGACTACCTGCTCGGCAGGAAGCCTGCTTCTCCCTCTCACACACCCCTTGCTTGTGTTCCCTCTCTTTTTTTTTTTTAAAGATTTTATTTATTTATTTGACATAGAGAGAGACAGCCAGCGAGAGAGGGAACACAAGCAGGGGGAGTGGGAGAGGAAGAAGCAGGCTCATAGCGGAGGAGCCTGATGTGGGGCTCGATCCCATAATGCCGGGATCACGCCCTGAGCTGAAGGCAGACGCTTAACCGCTGTGCCACCCAGGCGCCCCTTGTGTTCCCTCTCTTGCTGACTGTCTCCCTCTCTGTCAAATAAATAAATAAATAAATAAATAAAATCTAAGAAAGAAAGAAAGGAGAGGAAAGGAGAGGAAATGGGGTCTTCCCTCGGCCTCATCAGACACATGGTGCCTAGCAAGGCCCCCACCCCTGCACTTCCCCCCAACACAGGCACTCATGGGAACTGCCAGGGAGGCACTGGGGAGCCCGGCAGGAGCCACCATCAACCCCCCTCCATTCCTCCTGGGCCACTCACCAGACAGCCACCCATGAGACCCATGAGAAGCCCTAGCCAGCTCCTGAGAGTCCAGCTGCTGCCCCCCACAGGCCCCCGAGGCCCTGCCGGGAGTCTGGCAGGATTCCAGGCCATCCGGGCAGCTGGAGAGCAGTTCCCCATTTAGTGGTCCGAGTGGCTTGTGGGTCTGAGACGGTTCAGAAAGGCCAGACCACAGAGGAAAATCAGCAATTGACTGTAAACACTTGGCTTCCACAGAAGAGCAGCTGTTTTGCTCGAGAGCGAGAGCGTGGCCTTCCCCACGAACGAAAAGCAAACGGGCCTTGGGAGGGGGCATGCTGGCGACCACACACCCCACGCACGAGGCCTTTATTACAAGAGAACACACTTATTCCACCCACTGAGGTACTTTCATACCACAGGACACCTGGCATGACGCCGGTCCTGTGGGAGGAGGTGGCCAACGTGTCCGGAGCCCCTGTCTGCACGGCGGTCGAGCTGTCCTGACACCCCCGTCCCACTGGTGAGAAGCAGTGCTGTGCATCTAAGCCCCCACTGGACGCCCCCCACTGCCTCCCAAGCCACCTTCTCTGAGACAGCTATTCTTACAAGGCGAGGCTGGGCCTCGGCCCCTCGTGCCGCACAGACACTGCATGACCTCCCGGCCGCTCGCCCCCAGGAGTGTAACATGTCTGGCTTTTGCTTAGCCCTCCATGGGTCCCATTGGGGTTTCCCATTGTCCTGCCATGACCCTCAACAGTTCGGCTCCCCTGTCTGCACCCCCCAAATGCAGGAACCGTACACCCAGCTGGAGCTAACCATCCTATTTCCTGAGGCTAGCAGGGAAAATGCACCAGCACCCCAAACACCTGACCTAGGGAGGAAAATGGCAGGGGCTGGGGGCAGGATGACAAGTCAGAAGCCTAGGAAACGTTTATGCTCTTTTCCAAAACAATCCCCCTCTGAGACGTTATCTTGAAGCCCTAATGGGGATTTCTGTTGAGACACGATGGAGTCTCATTCTGGCCACACTGTCCTCAAACCCACTGAAACCAGAAGGGATTGAGAAATGGCAACGGGGGAAAGCTGCACCCCACTTAGGGCCAGGGCCACGATGGGGAGATACCCAGATGTGAGAACCAGAGCCCCAGCCCCTGAAAGCCATGGTTCGGGAGACACTAACATCCGCGGTTCATGCAGTCCCAGGCACCCCGTGGCACACACAGCTGGCCCAGGGGAGGACGGGGGTGTCCTTCTGGGGAGACACGCAGACGCCACACCCTTGACACTGGGATGCTGCAGAGGGGCCTGTGCCCCAGAGAAAAGGCCTGCAGACCCTCTGTGAGGACCCAGCCGTCCACCTCCACTCCAGTCGGGGGCCCGACCCTCAGCAAGCCACCAGGCGCCCGACTTCCAGTCCCGTTCCACTTGCCTCATCCTCTAACACCATAGGGACACCCAAAGACCTGAAGACATCTGGGGAAAAGCCTCCTACCTTAGGAGGGGTGGAGGAATGGGGTGAGCGCGGGGGGGGGGGCAGAAAACACAGGGCTCCGGGAGAAACTTTCTAAAAAATTATAATCACCTGATATTGATAAGAAAAGATGTTTCATTTATGGAAAAGAAACAGGTTCCTATTTTTCAAATTTAGAGAGTAATTTAAAATGAGAGCTGAGGTGGGGGGACTTAATCACCAGAAAAGTGAGAGGGTACAGGAAGGAAAAGACGGATATTTGGAAAACAGGAGAGAAATGAGACAGAATGTGATCTATTCAGGAAATCAAATCTAGGACCAATAACCATTCCAGAAATTGGAAGCAGAAAAAGAAAGAAGACGAGAGAGAGGGGAGGACATTGCCAAAGAAATAGTGCAAGAAAATTTCCCAGAAAGGGAGGTTCTGAGTTGAATCAATCCACCAAAAACCCAGCATGGAGCCGGAAACCGGCTTATTCCGACAACAGGGAGTGAAAGCTTCAAGAAACAAAACAAGAGACCCAATTAAAAAAAAGAGAGACAGAGAAGAAAAAAGAAAGAACTCTCCTTGTGGTAAGAACTCAGGATTCCACGTTTTAGCAGGCATCCTGTGGGTTGCTGGAGAGTGTCCCGCCATACGTGGCATCCCCAGGCCTTCTTATCTCACAGCTGAAAGTCTATACTTTGACCCTTACCCACCCTCTGCCTCTGGCAGCCACAGGTTCCATCTCCTTTTCTAAGTTTGTTTTTTGGTTTTCGGGTTTTTTAGTTTCCACGTGTGAGATCACACGGTTTGTCTTTCTGCCTGACTGACTTCACTTAACATGACACCTTCAAGGTCCATCCGTGGACAACCTCACTTTTAATGACCAGGGACAGTGCATTACCCATTCCTCTGGGAAGTGCCCCACGAGGCGCCCTTACACACTGGCCACGGGAGGCCCCACCAGGCACCTGCGTGCTGTGGAACGTGGCCGTTAGAGATGATTATGCAAACCCACGTTGGTTGATACGAGAATGAGAGAAGTACGTTATTAAGTGGGAAAAGCATATTCAGAGATTATCATCCTATGATTCAGCTTATAGAAGTTTGCAAGCAAACCTGGAAGGACACACGGCGGAACGGGGTGAGAGGCGATCTCTGGGCTGAGACTGCAAGTGCATTCCCCTGGTCCTTGATACTTTCCCGCCTTCGCAGTTTCTTTACAATTAAAATGAGAGCCTTTTCAGAGAGTGTGTTCACTGAACTTTCTTGAGAAGGTGTCCCCAGTGCAGGCCACCCCCGCGGACTCCCTGCAGGTGGCCAAGCACCCTGCATGTCCCCTTCGTTGGTCTGGTCCTCAGGCAAGTGACGAAGAGGAGCTCAGAACACTGGGCTAGAAGCCCCTTCCCCTGAGGGCGGCCAGAAGCCGTCACACACAAGTGTCACCTCTGTTTTCCCCAAAGGTGGCTGGCAGTACGCTGCCCCCAAAATGCCCCAGCACCCCATTGACCTTCCGCAAGAATGTTCTAGAAAAGAGGCCCACGCTGCCCAGGAGAGTCGCCTTCCCAGGAGGGCGCTGGCTTCTCAGGACCTCGGCATGCCTGGTACCAGCTTTTTGGGAGCAGAAAGGGAGCAATGACTAACCCATTTTTTCACTTTTTAAAAACGCATATGCAGTCAAGTTCACTTATGTGTGCAGTTCTGTAGTTTAGATGTAAACCCCCACCACAATCAAAACACGGGACACACTCCCACCACCCCAAAATTCCCTCCCAACCCTTCACCACCGTCAGCTTCTGACCGCTGGGCTGAGAGGAAGAGATCCCTGCTGCTCTCATCTCGCCTTTTCCAGAGCGCCATTGTAGCGCCAGGCATCTTTAGCCTGGTTCTCCCAGCGCACGAGATGCTGGCGATCCCACGTGGCAGGTGCCCCATCCCGCTGCCGGTGGCCCCCAGGCACTCGTGAGCTGTGCTCACCCATTCCATGTTCACGGCCGGAGAGGGGTCCCCACACCCTCCCTGTCACCCAGTCTCCATTCAGATCTCAGGCCCGCGTGTTAAATGGCGTGTACGTTTTCTCATTCCGGAATTTGTTTGTATATCCCGAAGTCAAGCCTCTTGAGGAATGCGATTTGGCGAGATGGCCCCCCCCCCCGTCTGTTCTCAGCTTTCCCTCACGCCGCCTTTCACTGAGGAATGTTCCATGTTGGCAAGGTTCACATCTGCTGTGGTTTGTGATTTTGGTGTCCTACCTGAGAAATCTTTACCAAACCCAAGGTCACAAAGATTTTCTCTGTTTTTTTAACTGGATAATTTTTAAAATTATTCCCGTGGGTATTTAACGTTAAATTGGAGAGTTTGTCGGGATGGAGGAAGCCAAGACAGCAATAACCAGCAGAAAACCTGCATTCATGTCAGATACGAGGCCATTGTATCCACAGCACGTCAGCCTTCTGATTTAGGTAAGGGGTGTTCAGGGAACACACAAGGGCACCTAGGGCCCCGCTTTGGGCTTTGATCCCCAGCAATTGACAGATTGAAGCCTCGGCCTGGTCTGCGGAAAGCCTGCCATCCGTGTCAGGACACTGCCCTCTGCTGCCCACAGAGCAAACAGCGCCGCGGTGCCCCCAGCCCGCCGGTCTGTACAAGCTGACCCTGGGGAGCCCACTCCCACCGGCCGTGAGGCAGGCCCGTGATCTCAGCACACAATCCCAGACAGGCCCTGCTTCCCCCTTGTCTCCTGGCTCAGCTCTCACCCCGGCCTCCCCCAAAAGCAGGAGCCCAGGAATGGTTCCCTGTAAGGCCACCTTGAGTGCAGAATGAATGCACGCATGCATGCGTGAGTTAGCAGAGGGGTGCGAAGCAAAGCCCCCTGGAAGCCCCTCCCCCAGGACCCACCACTAGAGGAGAGAAGAGTTTTCAATTCAAACAAAATTTAGGAAACTGGCAACAACATCCGTTGACCCATTTGTTGCACGTCTTATAATGAAATCTAAAAAACCAATGCTAAATATTTGCAACAATTTTGCATAAAAAGACTCCCAACACTGATGTGTGGTGGGGACACCCAGAAATAGCACAAGTGCCCTCCCATGCTGGGGGGCGGGCTATTAGGCTATCATTGAAAATAATGACACAGATTTTTAAATAAGGGGGAAAGCTGGATACGATGTTACATCTACAATTTAGTCAAAATTTTAGTAAAAATTACATATGAACATAAGCTGACCTGATTATTCTGGGGAGGTGGGAGAGTGGCGTCTTTCCTCTGGTCTCCCAACCACTGAGATAACCTATGGGCACAGGCCTGTAACGGGGATGATAAATGTCTCTAAGACGTGTGGCCCCAGGAAGGTCACAGCCTGGACTGAGCCTTTTGCTACCAGCCCAGGGGGCTTCGCTCATTCCAGGGAGGGGCAGAGGGACAGTCCTCAGTGTCCCCAAGAGACTGAGCTGCCTCTGAGTCATTGAAGGTGGTCATCACCCAACACACACAGGACAGCGACTGTGACCCTTGTGTCCTGAGGCTGAAAGGGAGCGGGGGGGGGCGCACGCTGGCTCTGTAGATGTGGGTCAGGATGGCACATGTAGTCAGCGCTGAGCTGCTGTCAGGACACATCACTGGAGGCGCGAAGCTCGAGGCAGTCTTCGGTCTACCCGGAACGGGCACCCTGCCTGGGACCCCGGGCGGGCAGGGAGGAGGTCCCGCCCCTCTAGCCCCCCCACTCCACAGCTCCCCTGCCAGGTGCAGAGGCCCAGAGCAGGGGGAAAGCCCCCCGGCTGAATGAGCTCCAGCCCCATCTGGAGGAACTCACCTGCACACAGGCTGATGCCGGCACAGAGAAGAATTGCTGGCTTCATCGCTGTCCCAGAACCCACCGAAAACACTGATGTGTTTTCATTCTTGCTCAGGAATTGCCAAAAGGCGCTGATAAGATCTGGTCTTTTCAAAAATAAACTTCTGATTAAAGCCACTCTGTTAGAAAAGCTCTCTGAAGTCTGGGCTGCTGTGAGCACCCTTCATGGGGACCCCCCTAGTGGCTGGAAGGGCTACTGGCTTGCTTATGACTCAAGGGGGCTCCCTTCATCCTTACTCTCTGGGAGGAAAAGGTACTTGCTTTCATCTAGGTGGAAATAATTCTGCAGGCTTATGGGAGGCGCGTGCAGGAATGGGAGCCTCCAGGTTGTGTGTTCACGTGTCGGGCACTCGGTCGGACGTGTCAGTGACATTGGAGGGACCCCCATGTGGGCAGTCAGGAACAGTGTCCCTCTCTTAATGTCAGCTGCTCCCTCCCCTTGCCGAGGAGATTAACATACTCACAGGTTCCGGGGCAGGGTGTGGGCGTCCCTGAGACCCTCATTCCACCAAGCCCAGGGCCACTCTCCAGTCTGGTTGGCGAGGGAAGGAATGGAGACAAAGCCCTCCCTGGGTGTGCTGGTGGGGCGGGGTGTGGACCCAGCCCAGGCAGAAGCAGCCTGTCAAGACGGCAGGTGTGGACCTGGACAGGAGAGAAGTCAGGGGGGCCTGTGGAGTCAGCGCCGGATCTTTCTGACCGGTCAGTACAAGTGTGGAAATCGGACCCTCGTCCAGGTCAGCAAGCCTCCCCCAGTCAGGTCTGTTAGTGTTGAAAATGGTTCAGAGCGCACTTCCCATGACCAGGGGAGCGGGTGGTGATAAACCTCGGCCACTGGACCAGAGGACCAGCCTAGAGTCAGACAAGGATGTGGTGGGCTCAGTGCCACACCCGGGGCAGAGGGGAGCCGTGGGCGTCGGGGTCCCTGTCCAGGTCTCGGGCAGGCCCTGTGGCCCTGCTGCAGAACTCATGCCTCTCTTAGCCGTTGCCATTCCGAGGACACGCACCATGATCTATAACGCACGAGGAAGGGCAGCCTGCTGTGAAGCCACCATGACACCTGCAAACAGGAACCAGGACAAACGCTCCGGCCTCCGATCCTCCCCAGACAACGGATGCGGAGTTTACACGGAGAGACCAAGTGGAGGGGGGAGAGAGTCATCTCTACTGAGAAGACACCGTCCGTCGTGACACAACGCAATTGCGTGATAGGAGGGGATACTGAGCCCAGCTCTCCTCCCCGGGGACTGACGCGCCCCGAAGAAGCAAGTAGAGGGGACAAGCTACAAAACTCAGAGGGTTTTGCTCTGGCCATTCAAGCCCCAAGAATAACATGTCTACATGTGCAAACTCTCAAATGAGTATTTCTGAAGTGTGTCAACTTTGTGCAAGAAATCCAGGCTGCCAGCAGAAGACACCGCGTGCCGGCCGACTCCAGGAGAGCGGAGTCGTGGCGGCTAGAGCACAAGCTGCTTTCCAGCATGGAGACCATGGGCCGCACGAGAGAGGGTCATCCAGAGAAACAGAACCAGAAACAGGCCAGAGGGACGTCCGTGTGGGTGTGCACACACACGTGGAGAGAGAGGTTTTCAGGGGTTGACTCATGCGATGCTGGAGGCCGACAAGTCAAAATCAACACAGTAGACGGGACCGTTACAGACCCGGGGAGAGTGGATGCTGCAACTTGAGCTCAAAGGCCATCTGCCGGCAGAATTCCCCCTTCCTCCAAGGAGGCCAGTCTTTTTCTTAAGGCCTTCAACTGATAGGAGGAGGCCCACCACATGATGGAAGGGAATCTGCTTTACTCGATGTCTGCGGACCTACACGCTAATCTCATCCAAGAAACACCTTGCCAGCAACATCCAGAATAACGTCTCACCGAACATCTGGGTACTGCGGCACGTGAAGATAACCACCGCACAGGCCCTGAGAGAGGGTGCCCCCAGGAACAGAGCCGCAGGGACGCACAGGAGGGCAGACTCTTCCACCCAAAACCCCAGAGGGGTTGTTGAGTACGCAGCGCTCCCAAGAGGAGGGTGAAACCGGGAGCCTCGTCTCGAGGTACACCAGCGCCCTCTGCTGGTGGCACGCGCAGAGCAGGACCTGAGCCTGTGGAGCGAGGCCGGTGACCCCCAGGGGATTCGCTCCTGTGGCTAAACACACCGCCACTTTCCCTAGGAACGTGGGAGCGTGATGCCACTTGAACCAGAGTCTGGAGAGATCTTGTCTGGTTTCCTTCCGGAAGGAAGCAGTGTGGTGCTTGAATTCGCGTGGAGAATCACTAGTGCCTAAATGGCCAAGGGTGTTTTTTAAACGGCGAGATGGGAATTCCACTTACCAGGTAGGAAAATCCCCACAAGCCCATGGAATCCTGGCCACGGGGCCAGGCCCAGGAATGCGCAGGAAGGTCAAGGGCCGGCCGGAGCGCCTGGAGCTGGTCAAGTCATTACGGCCGCGTAGGCGGATCCGCGACAGCAGTGGCTCAGTTAGTGGGAGGCGCTGGCATAGTTGGCGGTGAAAAAGGGAATCCAGAATCCTGTGTCATACCGCGCACAAAACAGACTCCGTGTGGAATGTGGGTGTGAAGTGTGGAGATGCCGAAAGGTGAGAAAACAGTCTGTGTCCCTGGGAGGGGACAGACCTTCTCCCAGAAGGGGACGTGTCCGGAAGCCACAAAGGAATCAACTGTCCCGTGGGCTACGAGACTCTTCTGCTCGATTACAGTGAACGTCCCTTACATTGAAGAGCTCGTGCACACTGACAAAAACGTCCAGACAACTGTATGCAGAGGCATCCGCAGGAGAGACGTGAGCCGCCATTGAAGAGGCAACGAGACTATGCACCACCTGCAGCCAGACGGTGCCCGGACCCTGGAGGCCACACATCGGGCCAGTCCTGCTGACCGGACATTTCGGGGGGGTCCCTGAGCAGAGAAGAGACCGGTAGTCAGAGTCAGGGACCCTCAGGCAAAGGGATCCAGCAGCCCCACTGGGCTGTCCCACCGCCGTGCACGGGACAGGGACTCTTGCCATCCTCGGGCTCTACCCACGCTCGGGGACCGTCTAGTGACCGAAGGAAAAATGTCCAGGTCCATAAGGTGTTCACTGAGAGGGTTCCGGGCCCAGGAAGGGGGCTGTTCCTGGAACCCACTTCCAAGACAGTCCCACCGAGAAAGAAGAGAAATTTCCCTGAGACTCTGTTTGGTGGCGGCCCGAGTGTTCCCCAAGGAGCGCGAGCGCGGCTGGGCTGCGGCTCGTGGGGGGTAACCCCCGGCGCCAGGCGGGGCCCCGCCCGTGGAGCGTCTGCGAGGCCGTCCCGAGCCGCTCGCCATACCGTCCTATCCACCAGCCGAGGTGAAAACGCCGCTGACGGGAAGCGCCATCCCACCTGGCTCTGTCCCAAAACAAGACGGCTTTTTGAAGCTGAACCGGAGGCAGAGCCAGTCTCTGCACACTTGGCCAGATGCTCTCTCGTGATCTGCGACATCTCGTCTCTCCCGTTAGCTGCCTCTTCATTTCCAAGACGCCAAGAAACTCGGGGCAGCCAGCTCTCTGTGCCGTCCCCCAACACCCACCTGCCCCCGGTTAATGGCCCACCGGTACTGTTGTCATACTCTCGATAAATCACATTTTGCTCCGCAGCACACTCGTGACTGCCCGAAAGAGCACAGTTCCGCGGAGCTGCGGAGAGGAAGACAAACTCCGTGTTTGAACGGAGAGCTTCCTGAAGACCAGGCCGCGGGGCCCGCCGGCTCCCCAGGGAGGTCGGGCACTCCAGCCTCCGCGGCTGGGCCTCCCTCGCAGCCGCTGCTGGCAGGCCGTTCTGGGCACAGGACACAGCCATCCGCCCCGGACGCTCCGGGGAGCCCCACCTCGGACCAGGTCGGAGCGTTGGGAAGGAGCTCACAAGCCACACGCGCCCTAAGCATGCGCGAGTCTCCAAGACATTTTCTTCTCCGGTTTAAGTCCTTCTGTTGCCAAACGGAAAACCATGCGTGATATTCTATGTGTTTAATGTCCAATTAATGCATTTGCAAATAAGCAAACTTGAGGTGAAAATGTGATTTCAAGTCATTCTTGTCACACAGTGCAACCCTGTTTCATCCTGAACATTGCGTAAGGGACCGTCTCCATCTGGCCTCGCTTCCCGCGAATCTGAAATGGATTCGGGCAGAGCCCAGAGCGACCGTCCTCCTCATAGTGACGTCTCGCAGGGAGGGAGTCGCGGGGATGGCGTCGGAGCCTGAGCAGGGGGCTCGCCCGGAAAGGCCGTCACTGCCAATAGAAGGAGGCCTTGCAGACGCCGCGCCAGGCTTCCTCACCATAGCCGCACCCGGGGTGCCTCCAGGGGGTGGCGAGGTGGGCAGGACCCCCGGAACGTAGCTGAGGCCCTCTGGAGCCATGTCCCCATGGAGAGTCTGTTAGCATCCGAGCTGCTGCTGTGGGAGCCTGTGTCCCCACCGCCCAGCGACCATAGCTCGGAAAGGGCCCCTCGTGCCCAGTCGGGAGAATTTCGAGCCCCATTGCCTTCTTCTCTTTCTTCTTCTTTTTTTTTTTAGATTTATTTCTTTGAGAGAGAGAGCTTGAGCAGGGAGAGGGGCAGAGAGAGAGGGACAGGAAGAGAAGCAGACTCCCTGCTGAGCATGGAGCCCGACTCGGGGCTCGATCTCACGACCAGAGCTGCAACCAAGAGTCAGACGCTTCACGACTGAGCCACCCGGAGCCCCAAGCCCAGCCGTCTTCTGCGTGTCTCACTGAGCCTCTGACCTTTGCTGGCCTGGCTGTGGCCTTCTGCCCCGTCCTGCTGTTTATCGGGCTCTGCTTTGCATACAGGGCTAACAATCAAATGCCGGAGTTGTCCTCACGGGTCTTCGAGGTGGCCTTGCTCTGCTGGGACGTGCTCTGGAAGTTGTCGTCAGAGCCCCTAGGACGTGGGGACCGCTTCTGCCCCAGTGCGGTGCAGGAGAAAGTTGCAGGCTCAGATGGAGCAGGGGTGGGTCTGTGAGCCCCACTCGGCCTCCTCCTGCACCCCGGCCCTGCCCCACACAGGAGGCATTACCTGTTGGCATGGGAGCTGTGTTCAAGGTGGCGTTCACACCTGGAAGTGTATGCCCTTCTGCAGAAGCAACTGGATTTACGTTGAAGATTTTCTAGATGGTATTTTTAAGTTCCTCTGGCCTGGAGCCATCTCCACAAGCCCACACATCCCAGCGACACGTGTTTTACCTAATCAAGGAAATCTCCGTTGGTTCGATCTCCTGGTATTTGCCAAGGGTCTCCAGAGGCTGGCGATAGGGCAGGAACCCCAACTTATAGGTCAAGTTTGTGAATAGATGTCTAATATTCCCCAAGTGTGGAAAGATGGAAGCCTGTTTAGGTGAGTCAGAGCGCAGAATTGAGGTGTTGGTCCAGCTTTTTCTTGGGCAACGTGGAGCTGTCATGAGGTTGGAACAAAGGCCACATCAGGGCCCACGTCAGGGGTCACCTCCATCTGCCTGAGCTCCTGGCTGCTCTGCCTGACGTTCCGGGACCTTCCGGGCCGGTGTCTCCCCCAGCCGTGAGCACGGACCTCCTTCGTGAAAAGCTGGGGTCAACAGACACTCCCTGGCTGGGGTGATGTCAACGCCCAGCCCTGGGCTGCAGGTGTAGCTGGGAGCACAGGACAGACAGCAGGCCTACCCCCTGGGCAGGCACCTGAGGCTGGGAGCTCCGATGGAGCGGCCCCAAGTGGGGGACCCACTGCTAACCCTGGGCTGAAAAGGACATGGAAACATGGCCAGGTGAACCTGACAAGTCACTGGTCAGTGGCCCAGGGACATGGGTGCCAGGGGAGACCTGAGAAGGGCCCACGGCTCTGCTCCACACTCAGAGGGTGGCCACGTTAGACCCCTTTCCCTGCATGTCGCGCTGGGTCCAGCAAGGCCTGGGGACTGGTGTGCCAGAGAAGAAGTGAGAAGAAGGGGCGGAGGCCTGACCCCCGCCCCAGGCCCCAGGCCCGGGCACCGCCCCCCGGTGACAGGAAGGATCCTGAGGATACAATGGAGTGCGTGGACGAGGACCTTGTGAACTGCCAAGAGCTAAATAAATGTTGGAGTTGTTGTTGTTATTATTATTATACCTTATCAGATTAACCGCCCATATTCCACAATTGCCAAGCCCTTCTGAGCGGAGCACATCAGGACACCACACCTCATTAAAAATGCCAAGCCACTCCACATCACTTGGCCGAGCTTTGCATTAATCCTTGCCTTTTCTCTCCTCATTAAATCCTATTCCTGGAGCTGTTATTAGCTCCCCAGTCTGTCCCCTGATTAAATAATGACCCAGGATCACTCACGCCGGCATTTCCCGTTTTCATGACACCGGCAGCCGAGGCGCGCCCACTTTGGAGGGGTCTGTGCCTGCCGTCGCGGCTTCACTCAACACCCCCGTTCGTGTGCACAGAGTGGGCTTCTTACACCAGTTATTAAAAGCTTGCGATTTTCAGAGGGAAAAATTCACTTTTACAAATAATTAGGTTGGGATTTGATCTTCCCTGCAGTGAAAGAACACTAATGACTCCCATTCTATTAGCCAAATTCCTACCTTGAAGTTTGAGGGAGGACAAGGAGTGACTCTTCCTGGCAGTAGACAGGAGGCCCTCCTCCGGGTCGTTTCTTCTGAACTGGGTGAAGGCCACCTCGTTAGGCTATGGGCGATCGTCCAAACGAGACTAGAACGAAAGTATCTGCCCCCACACAGCCCCCCCCAACTATTCGCTGACTCGTACGAGGAATACCGGACTTCATTCCTTACAGGGGCAAATACTCCAGTGTAGTTTTAAAGTGGGTTCGAAGCTCAAGGTGGGTCAAGAACAAAAATAAACAAACCAATTCGACCACGAGCAGACGACTCAAATACACAATTCTCCAAAAGAGTTAGACAAATGGCCAATAAGCCCATGAGAAGAGGCTCCACGTCACTGACCATCAGGGAGATGCAAACAACACCACAGGAGACGTCACCTCACATGCACTGGGTTGGCTGTTATCACAACAAGGACGCCAACCAGAAAACAAGTGTAGGTGAGGATGTGGAGATCCTGTAGCCTTTGTGCCCTGACGCGGGAATGCAAATGGGGCGGCCTCCGCCGAAGGAGTGCAGTGGTTCCTCAGAACACTAGAAACAGTGCCATGTACATGTTCCTAATCCCAGCTCTGGGCACGCACCCCCGAGGACTGAAAGCAGGGCCTCGAACGGATGATTGCAGCCCCGTGTTCACAGCAGCCTGATTCCCAGCAGCCAACACCTGGAAGGCACCCCCGTGTCCAGCAGGGACAAAGGGATGAAGGGACGCGTGTCTCTCCGCCCTGAGAGGAGGGACAGGCTGGCACCTGTTTCCGCGTGGAGGAGCCCCAAGCGCCTGATGCCGAGTGAAAGCCAGACACGGAAGGAACAGGACTGTGCGCCGTCACCTCCATGAGGTCCCTGGAGCCGCCACGTTCACAGAGACAGAGAGGAGACGGTGGGCACCAGGGGTGGGGGAGGGGGTGGGGACAGAGCTTCTGAGGGGGGATGAGCGAGTCCTGGGGACGGAGGGTGGGGCTGGCTGCACAACACAGTGAATGTGCCGGATGCCGCTGAAATGTACACATGAAATGGTTAACATAGGGGCACCTGGGTGGCTCAGTCGGTTAGGCGTCTAACTCCGGCGTGTTTTTGTTTTGTTTTGTTTTTAAGATTTTATTTATTTATTTGACAGAGAAAGAGACAACGGGCGAGAGAGGGAACACAAGTAGGGGGAGCGGGAGAGGAAGAAGCAGGCTCCCAGCAATAACTCCAGGTTTTGGCTCAGGTCATGATCTCAGGGTCGTGAGATCGAGCCCTGCATTGGGCTCTGTGCTTAGCATGGAGTCTGCTTGAGATTTTTCTCTGTCCATCTGCCCCTCCCCCTACTCATGCCTTTGTGCACGTTCTCTCTCTTTCTCGCAAATAAATAAATAAATCTTTAAAATGGATAAAGAAGACGTGATATATATACAATGGAATATTACTCGGCCATCAAAAAGATGAAATCTTGCCATTTGCAATGATGTGGACAGAACTAGAGGGTATTATGCTAAAGTGAAATAAGTCAGTCAGAAAAAGAGAAATACCATATGATCTCACTCATATGTGCGATTTGAGAAACAAAACAGATGAACATAGGGGAAGGGAGGGAAAAATAAAACAAGACAAAATCAGAGAGGAAGACAAACCATAAGAGACTCTTAATCAAAGGAGATAAACTGAGGGTTGCTGGAGGGGAGGCAGGTGGGGGGATGGGGTCACTGGGTGACGGGCATTAAGGAGGCACAGGATGGAATGAGCACTGGGTGTTATATGCAATTGATGAGTCACTGAACTGTACCTCACTAATAGTACACTATACGTTAATTTATCAATTTTAAATAAAATGAGATAAATAAATGGTTAACATAGCAGTTTTTATGTTATATATATTTTAAATAAAATAAATAATTACATAAACAAATAATTAAATAGTAACAATTAACAATTAAACAATTGTTTAATTGTTAAGCAATTCTTTAATAATCAGTTAAACAATTAACAATTAATTAAAAGGTAAAACAAATAAAACGCACCAAACGAAGATCAGGGCGGGTCCCTTGGTCCCCCGTGGACAGACCACAGCAGGACTAGTCCCATGAGGCAAATATATGGGTTCAGGAGCCAAGGGGACAGCACGCCCCCACCTCCCACGGCCTGAGGAGAGGGGCAGCCTGCGGGTGTGGGTCACCACCATCCCTGCCCAAACCCTCTGAGGCCTGAAAGTACTTTCCAAGCTGACTACAGAGAAGAATGAATATTGCTTTATGTTCTAATAATAACAAACTAAAAGGCTAAGTGGATGCTACTGAAACTGTCCCATACTTACGGCCTCACCGCATTTTGAGATCATAGCTGGATAGACTGACGGCCTCCATACGTCTTCGCCGGTGCTGGCCCCTTAATGCCGGAGCACTGCAGCCCCAGGCCAGGCCCGCTCTGCCCTTCGACACAGAGGAGAGCACCTGTTTCATGGTCCTCTTCTAAACAGTTCTCTATTTGAGGGTGCTGCAGAGGTTCTGTACACAGCCTGAAGAATTGAGGGGGACCCCATTTGGACTCTTGAAATAAGAGCCTTTATTACCAATAATGGCAAGAGTAGACTGATTCCAGCAAACAGCCTGCAGAGCAGCCTTTGCGCTCCATGTCCTGGCAGAGGGATTGACTCCCCAGTGCTTGCCGTAGAGCAAAGCCACTGCTACAGTGAGGCTGTGGGACAAAATGACTCGAGGTTTCTTCAGGAACTGAGGACAAACGGGGATATGAGACACACACATCCGTAATAATAATCACAGTCAATTTTGTCCTAATCCTACATTAATGGATATAAAAAGATTTAAGGGGAGCAGGGGAGGACATTGGAGAAAGGACGAGCCTGCAGACAGGGAGGCAGTGATGATCTGTGGCCATCTGACCTCTGGCTGGCCCTTCGAGGTGGCCCAATTCATCCGACATGCGCAGCAGTGGTCTGCCCCCCCAGTCCTGGGATCCTCCCAGCATGCCCAGCGGTAGTGCGCCCTCTCCCCAGTCCTGCAATTCTCCCAGCATGCACAGCGGTGGCTGGACCCTCCCTGGAGGTGGAAATGCAGGCCAAATGCCACAGAGAAGCTCCTTACTCTTCTGTAAAGAGGGGGATGAGCTCCAAGCCTCCCGCTAGAGTGCACCACACGATACTACAGCCACATGTAGCTCTGACATCTAAATTCAAATTAGTTACAGTCAGATAAAATCTAAAATTCAGGGGCGCCTGGGTGGCTCAGTCGTTAAGCGTCTGCCTCTGGCTCAGGGCGTGATCCCGGCATTCTGGGATCGAGTCCTACATCGGGCTCCTCTGCTGGGAGCCTGCTTCTTCCTCTCCCACTCCCCCTGCTTGTGTTCCCTCTCTCACTGGCTGTACCTCTGTCTAAATAAATAAATAAAATCTTAAAAAAAAAAAAAAAAAGGTAGAACTGAGCCCCAAGACTAAAATCTAAATCGATTCCAGGGCATCAAGTTTTAACACACACAGGCTTCCCTCCGCGCGTGCCTGCCACGTCAGGATGAGCTGAGGACAGAGCACTCTTGCTCCCTCAGGCCTCCTGTGTCTGGAGGCCGAGGCCGAGGCCGCTGCCATCCCATGTGCTGCTGGGCACATGGCAGGACGGGCCAGGCCTCAGCCTTGCACCGTGTGTCCAGCTAATGACAAGGACAGGGCGCCGTTCCAAGCCAGCGTTCAAGTGCTCAGTATTCTGCAAAGGCACCCAAATTACTCATGTATTGTTACTTATAATTTATGGAGAATCATTTTTCCAAGTCAATTATTTTCTCCACAACTCTGATATATTGGTCTAAAATGTTGAGCATGAAATGAGCTCCAAATTAAAGAGAAATGAATCTTCAGGCCTAGCGGTAGAAGTTTCTGGAAACCTATTTGAAACCCGTGTATTTGGAATATCAGACAATCGGGAGATGTTAGAGAGGGGTGGGGAAACTGAGCGAGTGACCACTTCACGGGCCCTAAAACAGCCTTCTTCCTAGGAACCCTGCTGACAGTACAGAGCGTTCTCGGGCCACCCGAGTGTATGACACCAGACGCTCGCTCCTTCAGCTGCAGGGTCAAAACTCCTCACCTGCCACCTGCAAACAAGGGCTGGCAGGTGGGCCGGCGGGCAAGCAGGGCACAGAGTGCACGCAGGGACAGCTCCCGTCCTGCAGACGTGTTTGATACCTCCTGTGCGCCCAGCCCTGGGGAGACCGGGGCCCCAGGGGTCACAGGTGGGGGCTTACTTAGGGGGCCCCCCACATTCACCACCGTGAAATGGGGGAAGCAAGGACCCACGCTGGCCCTCAGGTTGTCACAGTCTGGAGGGAAACCTTGTCTTGGGATAAAATGCTATTAGTTGTCCAAATGTCTTCCCCGAAGCCCAGCATCTCCACCTGACCCCACCCTCAAAGTGACCGCTGGGGAACCTCAGAGACCATCTGCCCTGGTGGCCACCCCAGCTGGAGTCCCGTGTCACTGTGGAGATAAGTCCCCAAGGTCCTCTAGCTCTCTGTGCGGCCCTTTGTGGCCCTGGCGGCCAGAAGCCCAGGGCCCTGCAGGTTCGTGGGGGCCCTGGCCCTGGCTCTCCCACTGACCATCAGCCATTCCGCCAGGGCACCCTGTGTCACTACTGAGCCCAGAACAGCCGTTCCCCCTGCCAGACACCAGGCTCCCCTTTCCTGTGATAGCCCCAACGCCTTCAGTCCTTCCTGCTTGGTGATGTGAATGGGGGCCCTCCCGATCCAGCAGAGAGGCTCCCCAATGCTCCACTTCAGGAGGGAAGGGCTCCTGAGCCTGACCGCTGTCCTCTGGAAAGGCTCCCAGCTTCACGCTCTGGTAGCACTGCTGCCACGGGATGCAGGGAGTCAGGGCAGCAGGGGGCTCACCCCCCATCGTGCTCCTTCTGTATGATGAGGAAAGCCGGTCGGGGGACCCTTCCCAGAGTGGGACCCCAACCAGGTCATCAACCAAGAAGGGGTGAGCGAGCCCCTACCCCTCATGCAGCTCCCTGGCAGGAAGCCAGCCGGCCACACAGAGGACAGATGAAGCAGGTCTAGTCCCAGGAGACTGGCTGGTGGGTCATCCCGGCTGGGGACCTTTGTACTGAGCAAAGAACAACCCATACATAGCAGGAGGGTCCTCTGACGTGGAGACAGAGCAATCGTAGAAACTGGCCTTGGAAAGGGGGGCCAGGCTCCTAGTGGTTCTGACAATGCCCTCAGGCCTGGGCCCCTGGCTGCTCCAGGAGGAGGCCCAGAGGGTCTGTCCTACCCATCCCCCAGCCCACCGCCTGACCCTTCCCCTCCTGTCCTCTGACCATCCCCCCCATGCCCCTGATCACCTCCCTTCCCCCGACCATCTCCCCTCCACTGCTGACCATCAATTCCCTACCCCCTGACCACCTCCCCTCCTGTCCACTGACTACCACCCCCTAACCCCAGACCATCACCCCTCTACCCCTGGCTATCACCCCTGCCCCCTGACCACCTCTCCTCCTGTCCACTGACCAGCAACCCCTACCCCCTGACCGCTTCCCCTCTTGTCCACTGACCATCACCCCTTAACCTCTGATCACCTCCTCCCTGCCCCCTATGTCTCCCCTGCCCCTGACCACCTCCCCTCTGCCCCTGACCATCACCCAACCCACCCCAACCACCTCTCCCTGCCCCCGACATCTCCCCCACTGCTCTCTGACTATCTCTCTGCCCAGGGAGGCCTGGCCCAAAGGTAAGAACAAGGTGCCCAGGCCGGGGGGGCAGGGAGATCTCAGAGGCTCTGACCCCCTCCCCCAGGTGAAAGCAGAGGAGCATGGGACCCTAACTCCTGAAGCAGTGGCCTCCCCAGAAGGAAACACGTCACCGGCTACCCTATGTTCTTCGATGTGTCTCCTCTGTCCTAGAAAGTGGCTTTGTTCCCCTCGGGTGCCGGAAATCTAACTAAAACACAAACCAAATAAAACTTTTCCTAGAAAATGGTGATCCAGTGGCTGGTCAGGCTGCAGGGCTCCTCATTCGCGGGGATGGGCCCGGCCCTTCGGGCAATGCTGCGAAGCTGGGGGGCCCACGACGGCCTGGAGGGAGGTGCCCAGCATCCCACATGCAGTTTCATCGGTACTTTGGCAAACTTGCCTCTCTCCAGTTCCCAGGACTGGTTCTGCGACACAGCGCCGGGAGGAATTCCTAAACCAGCCATCACGGAGGCTCAGCAAGGGCGGTGTGTCCTCGGGGCTCTGCGGGTAAAGTGAGGCAGCCGCGGGGTGTTTGAGAGTGTGCCCCCGCGGCCGCCCTGGTGGGAGGACTCACGAGAAATGAGCACCGTCCTTGGTTTCCTGCCCAGGGACGAGGACAGTGCTGGCGGGGGTGACGGGGTGACCCTGGAAAACTGAGTCCAGGGCCGGGATGGATTTCAACAGCCCCGCGTTTCCTTCCCTCATTCTCTGGTTGTCGGACATGTCAGCAGAAGGCCGGCAGACACTGGGCTGCCTTGGCCAGGGCCCCAGCCAGCCCACAAACAAGGGACAGGAGCACCACCCTGTGGCATGTCCCTCTCCCGGGCGCCCGCGCTCACAACGCACCGTGAATGTCCCACTTGGACTCTTGCCCTTCGCACCTGCTCTTTCCTTTATCTGAAGTCCTGGGAGCCCACACCCACCGGCTGCAGCCCACATCCAGGACAGCATGAGGGGGCGCGCAGGCTGTCAGAGCTCCCCCTTTCTGCTCCGAAGGAGCCCTGCCACCCCAGCCCGGGCCTCACTCCCAACAATGGGGGGCTCCGCAGTGAGGGGCTCTCTTCCCCGAGAAAGAGGCTGGGGCCAACACCTACAGTCACGAATCCAATCAGCCCTTGGACGGGTCTACTCTCCGGCCCTGCTTCTCTCCCCCAGAAGGACACAGTAATGGAGCCCAGGTGGTCAGACCCACACCCTCCAATGAGCTCTTAGGGAAACTGAGTCAGAGGCCACGCCCACCTCACACCCACAGCTGCCACTGCCTTGAGTGGAGAAAAGGCTACTTGCCAGTTTTTGCATTTTTTCTTTCTTTGGCGGGGGGGGGGGAAGCACCAGGCCCAATGACAGATGCGAGTCTTTGTCCCCTATCCTGGGCTGTGAGCATGACCCCAACCCCGGTCCTCCAGCCCTGCCTGGTCACCCCAGCGCCCAGCAGCTCCTTCACCCTGCAGGGGTGGGGATGGGCCTCAGCATGAAGCCTTCAGCAGAGGCTCTGTGTGTCGCTCCAGCTGGGCCCTTGGTCCACGACACTGTCCCCTCCCCACCAACCCCAGGGTCAGCAATAGGGGACTTCCTCCCTGGGTGGCTTTGAGAGCCCAGGAAAGATGGGGGCAAAGCCTTCAGAGGGGGCGTAGCTGGGAAGCACGTTCCCCTCCTGACTCCCCAGGAGCAGGGGTGCTGGGCCCCACTGTGGTTATTTCTGGGTGAGGGTCTGGGCCGCAGGGTAGCTGATTCTGGGCCGGCCGACCTGGGCCTCAGGCCCGAGGGTGGAGCTCAAGGAGGTTAGAAGCGGTCCCATGCCTGTAGCGGGGAGGCATAGGGCTTCCTGCTCCCCTCTTTCTTCTCTATTGTCCCAGGGGCTGGGGGAGGAGAGGCCTGCAGACTGGGCCCCCACCCTCTCTCCCCACTGACCCACCCCTCCCCTGGGGGGGCCGACGGGGAGGGTTTCAGCTTGGAAGTGAGAGGAGGGCTGGAGGCCTCAGGCACTTCCCCTGTGTGGACTCTTGACCTGTGGGGGGATCCCAGGAGTCCTTGCAAAAAAAAGTTTGTTTGAAAGGAAATGAGGTACATATGTGGCCTCAGAGGTTTGTAGAGCTCTACAATGATCTGGACTACGAATGTTTCATTTTTGACATGACTCTGAGTCATCTGAGGTCACGCGAGGTTTGATACGCAAGCATTTCTGGAGCCGAACTTGTATGTGTGGCCGCGTCCTTCATAAACAGCCCGACCACGAGCGGGGACCCGCGGCCGGGACCCGCAGGCCGCGACACTGACCTCGCAGGCCGCTGCACTCCACGCCACAACATGCCTCCCGGGGCGTCCCGGGAGCGTATCCGTGTGCCCCTTCCCCACTGCTCCAGGGACTCCTGGAGAACGGAGGCCTCTTCCCAGGGGATGTGGTCTCCAGCGCAGAGCTGGGCTCCGAGCGCAAGGGCACCGAGCTCACATCTGAAACATGACCACCACCCTGAATCCTGCCATCACGGGTTCAGAAGGTGGACACAGAGCCCCCAAGAGGGACCCGCCTCTGTTCTATGCGGCGGGCTCCTCTGGGAGAGGAGGAGCCTGGGCTGGAAGGGTGGCTGGCAGGAGACGGGCGCATGGGCATGTGAGCAGCCCTGAGGGACAGAGGGCTGGCCACGAGGGGGGCCAGCGCTCTGCTGGGAAAACTGATTGTCAGGAAGCCCGCGGTCCTCAGTGCCCCGCTGCCTCAGAGTGTAGCCATGCTCCCCCCAGTCGTCCACACTCTCCCACTGTCCCAGTGCACATGCTGAGGCCAGAAGGAATGTGTGAAATCTCACAGGTGGACCGCAGGCAGGGGTGCCACCAGTCCTCCCGGGAGCCCAGCTCAGCACCCGGGGTCAGCACCTTGGGCCCGGCCGTCCCTGCCCTCGGCACTTTGGCCATGTGACCCCAGCAGCTCCTCCTTTATTGGCCAGCGAGGGAGAGGGGCTCCGTACCAGAGGGTCCTGGCTGGGGTGCACCTGTGTCCTGGCATGCCCTGCAGACCCACCACGTGGCTGGGCTCCCCCAGGGATACTGACTGTAGACCCCTTACCCACTGTTTCTTTGGTACATGCTTTCTAACAGTCTGTGACTCGTCTTTTCATTCTCTTAATGGCGTGCTTCACAGGGAACACTTTTCGTATTGTAATGAAGTCCAACTTACAAATTTCCTCTCATGGATTGTGCCTTCGGTGCTGCATCTAAAAACTCACCTGAAGGGGCACCTGGCCGGCTCAGTGGGTGGAGCGTGCAACTCTTGGTCTCCGGGTCCTGAGTTCCAATCTCTCCACAGATTAGGGGGAGAGATTGTCTTTAAAAAACTCCCTGCCAACCCAAGGTCACCTACATTTTCTCCTACTTTATTTCCTAGAAGTTTTACAGTTTCACATTTTACATTTAGGTCTGTGATGCATTTTGAGTCAACTTCTGTGAAGGTGTGAGGTCCAGCTCTAGATACATTATTTTCCAAGTGTTCCAGCGCCATCATTGAAGAGGCCATCTTTGCTCCACTGTGTTGCCTTTGCTCTTTGTCAAACGTCAATCGACTGTATTTATGTGGGTCTGTTTCTCTGATCCACTGACCCATTTGTCTACTTTTTCACCAACACTACACTGTCTTGACTACTGTAGCTTTCCAGGGACTCTTTAGGTCGGGTAACACCAGTCCCCCAACCTTGTTCTTCCCCGTCAGTATTCGTGACGGTTCTGGGCCTGTGTCTCCTCTCCATCTAAACATGAGTATCAGGTAGTCGACATCCACAACGTAACTTGCTGGGATCTTGATTGGGTTTGTGTTGAATCTCTAGTCTTCCTATCCATGAACATGGGATTCCTCTCCAATCATTTAGTTCTTCTTTGTTTTTGTTTGTTTGTTTGTTTGAAGATTTTATTTATTTATTTGACAGAGAGAGACAGGCAGCAAGAGAGGGAATACAAGCAGGGGGAGTGAGAGAGGGAGAACCAGGCTCCCAGAGGAGTAGCCTGATGTGGGGCTCGATCTCAGAACGCTGGGATCACGCCCTGAGCCGAAGGCAGATGCCCAACAACTGAGCCACCCAGGCGCTCCCATTTAGTTCTTCTTTGATTTCACTCATCAGAGTTTTGTTTTTCTCATGTGGACCCTGCATGTATTTTGTTAGATTTGTACCTAAGTATTTCTCTTCTTTTCTTTCCATTTTTGGTGCTAATGTAAATAGTGCTTTGTCTTTAATCTCAAATCCTGTTTGTTCACGGATAGGACAGCAGCTGACTTTTGCACATTCACCTTGTATCCCTCAACGTCGCCAACACTGCATATCAGCTCCAGGAGCTTCTGTGTCAATTTTTTGGATCATCTTGCCATCTGTGAACAAAGACAATTTAGTTTCTTCCTTCCCAATCTGTATGCCTTTGTCTCCTTTGCTTGGCTCACTGCATCGGCTAGGACTCCCAGCATGATGTTGAAAAGCGGTGGTCAGAGGGGATGTCCTCCTAGCTCCTGACTCAGGGCAAGCACCCAGTTTCTCACAGTTGAGCACGAGACAGCTGTGGGGTCTGTGGATGTCCTTTATCAAGTGGGGGAAGTTCCACTTATTAAACATTTACTAATAGTTACTATTAAAATCCCTCTCTTTTAAATCAATTTAAAAGTTATTTTCCAAAATTAGCAGTGGAGGCAATTTTCAGGAAGCATCTCTCCCCAGTTGCTGCCCTGAAGACACCCCTGTTCTGACCTCTCTTCTCCAAACTTCTCATTCCAGGCAGACCCACCAACTCTGGCCCATAGACCCTCCCCAGCCCCTCCATCAACCCAGGCCCTCACCTGCTCCTTCATCACCATCCCCCACCCTTACTGCCCCCTCACCCTCACTCTCATCCCCTCTGCCTCTTGAGACTTTCCTTTAATCTGGAAAAGTCACCAGGCCATTGATGAAGCAAGTTGAATTTACTCAAACCATCTTTTTTTAAAGGAAAAACTGCCTAAGTTACATTTTTAAAATAAATTCTATATAAAAGAGACACCTACATGGCTCAGTCTGTTAAGCGTCTGCCTCTGGCTCAGGTCATGATCCCAGGGTCCTGGGATCGAGCCCCACGATGGGCTCCCTGCTCAGCGGGGAGCCTGCTGCTCCCCCTGCTTGCTCTCTCTCCCTCTCTCTCTCAAATAAATAAATAAAATCTTTAAAAATAAATACATAAATAAATTCTATATACAAGGCAGTGCTATTTGTGGGGCCCCTTCAAGTGCCCACTAATGACCTGTGTCTGGCCAGGACTCAGGGACCCCTGCCCCAGGGGAGCCCCATGCCCACAGGGGTCTTGAGACAATGGAAGTGGGGTTCCTAGGACCCCCAGCAACAACTCTATGGGGTCTTCAGGACACCCCTACCCCAGACTCCCCCAACCTGCTTCCTTCTGGGGAACTTCGGGTGACCACGTAGATGGCAGGTTGGCACCAGTCTCTGTCCCTGGCAGGGGATGTGGGGTTCTCGGGACCCTCGACCTCAATCTTCATTGTTTTGTGGGCTCCCTCGTACTCTCTCTGCCTCAGGTCTGAGAGTCCTGCTCCCTCTTGGTGGGGACTGTTATTTAAACACAAATTTCAAGCACAGAGGTGCTCATGCCATTCAAGTCACTGCTCCTGGGTCGTTTTGTGGACAGAGTCAGGGAATGTGTGTGTGTGTGTGTGTGTGTGTGTGTGTGTGTGTAAGGCCACAGGCATATTGACGTAACTTGACGAACAGGTTTCTATTTAACTTCTTTGGTTTATATTTGTATCTCTCATGTAAAAAGCCTTCATAGTTATCGACCCCCCCAAATGGCTCATTCACTTTGTAGCACGAGAAGGCACTGACTTCCAGCTGTGCTCCCTGCAGGGGTGACCAGGAACGGGGCTGGCATCCCCGCCTTCTGGGCAAGGGAACAGTGGGCATTACTGGCTTCCAGGTGGTTGGGGGCAGAACCATCCCCAATGGCCTCCCAGGAAGATATTGCCAGCCCATGGTTTTGCCCTGGTGACCTGGGGCAGCCTGGGTCTCACGGCAGACGACGCCACCTGCCTGGGACCTGGGCCTGATTACCTCTGACCTTCTTAGCCTAAGTCCCAAGCTTTCACCAGGACAGGGCAGCTCATGCCTTCTCCTTCTGGAGTCTAGGCTTGATTTTTAAAATTCAAATAAGAATAAATTAAAGAATGCCTTTCCTCCCAGGATGTGTATCACATTTATCAAAACATCAAACTCACGGGGGGGCCTGGGTGGCTCAGCCCATGAAATGTCTGCCTTCAGCTCAGGTCATGATCTCAGGGTCCTGGGATCGAGTCCTGAGCCTGTTTCTTCCTCTCCATCTGTGTTCTCTCTCACTGTCTCTCAAATAAATAATCTTTAAAAAAACACGTTAAACTCACAAACACTTTGCAAGACATTGGCCACGGGGCCTGTCAGCAGAGGCCACACCCTGAAAACTGGTGACCGGAGGACATGCTATGCCTCCCAAAAGGCCAGCCACAAGCACTGTCCACGGAGACCCAGGATGAAGGAGGTCCCGTTTCTGCTTCCCTACCATGGTTAGACACAGGGCAGCTGTTAGAGAGGACAGGAGCCTTATTCACACCAGGCCTGGTCCTCACCTGTCCCAGGGCCAAGGTCCGAGGGTTCTAGAGCAACTCTGGTTAACCTTATCCCAAGGGTCCTCTGTCCTCCATTCAGATGCAGAGACAAAGTGCTCTGAGTTTGAAGGTGCCCGCCCAGGCACTCATCACCCGGAGGGTCCTGGGGGCCCCCGTAAACACACACATCCACGTGGTGCCGGGAGCGCGGGGCGTTAACTGGGAGGGGCTTTCCATTTCCAGGGTGATTTTGGGGCACAGAGTAACCACGGCCTCCGTGGAGCCACCCCTCGCTGGTCCCCGCAGCGCCCTCCTGCTTGCCCCAGCTTGGCCGGCAGAGGGCAGCAGCTGCCAGGGAATGGCGCCAGGACAGCCTAGCCCACGTGCCGGCGTTTTCCACGGAGATATCCCCCCTGACATCTGAAGGGCTGGGCCCAGAATGGGAGTCCCCACCTCTCTAAAGCTCAAGAACAAAACCGGTCACGTAGAGTTAGACGCATGTGACAGCTGTCAGAGCTTTCGTCCCTCCCTGTGGCCCCTGGGGGCAGGCAGAGCTGGGCCCATCTTTCTGGGATGAAGAGACAAACGCAGGCAGGGGACCACGTGAGGTGCTCAGGCTGCAGGAGCAGAGGGGTTTGGAACCTTGTGGCGGAGTCCGCGTGCCCGCAGGGGCCCCCCGCCAGCACCTGCCCAGGCGGAGCACGAGGCCGCCCACTCCCGAAATAGGGATCACCTGGGGCCTGTGCTCCCCCCCAGTTGTGTGATCCCGGGAGCTGCCATAACGTGTCTGCACCCCCACGCGCACGACCATGCGCTGGGCCTGTTTTCACAGCGACCTGACCCGCCCTCCGTGGACGACCCCCGGTCAGTCTGGGCACCTTCTTCGGTCCATAGGTGCCCCTGAAACGACCCACCCGGGGGACGGCATGACGCTGGGGCAGACTCACCGCCGGCAGACAGCGCTCGGCAGAACGGATCTGACTGACGACACAAGACAGAAAACAAAGGTTATCGTTCTGAGCGAGGCCCGTCCCGAGGCACGGAAGCCAGCCAGCCATCAAGCCAACACCCACGAGGAGGCAAGAAGACTCACTGGCAAGGAGCCTTTGAAGCACAGGGATCTTTTTTCAGGATATGGAATCCCTCAGTTGCTGAGATAAATGGGGGAAGATTTGACATTTATTGTGCATAATTTAAATTCAAATTGGCTCCCAATGAAGGAAAATTACCAGATATTCTGAACTGTGGGCTTTTCACTCTGATCCTTTCGCTGATGTGAGGATACGAACCTGCTTTAGAGCTGCCTTAATTTTTATAATTTAGAGGGGAAAAAGCCTATTGTGGAATATTGTGAAGCTAACGTTTTCATTTTTGAAATGAAGTTATGCCCATCTGTGAATTATTTCTTAAAAAAAAAACACTTAAATCAGGCAAGTGTTTTCCACTTTTAAATACCTGATTTAAAAATAAGAAGCACCAAATGGCTGACAGTGATCCAAACCCCAGGGAAACACAGGAGCAGGTGCATGTGGATTTAGGGAGGGAAGATCCTGCCCGAGGGTATGTGCAGATGTCTTAGAGGCCTCGGCTGCTCCTGGGCACAGGGAGACGTGGGGGCTGGTCACCTGCAGGCCCATGGTCTTGCTCTGTTTCTGCAAGAACGCAAAGCATAAGAAGCCCGGAGGATCTCTGCGCAGGGCCACGGTGGGAAGTCCCTCTGCCACCTCTGAGCCTGGATGTGACGTGGAGGGACCACGTGGGCCCTGCGGGTAGCGCCAGGCCGATTCCCGAGAGCTGCTCTGTGTCCTCCCTCTCCCGCATCAGAAATGAGGTGCCGTTGCAGCCGGAACAGGGGAAGACAGCACAGTGTGCCCTCGCCAGGGTCCCTGCAGCTCAGGAGAACAGGGCGGGCAGGGAAGGCCAGGCTGATCCTACCCAGGAGCTTGTCTGACCCAGGTCCCCTCCTCTGTTCGTGCAATGTCCCAAACCCTCCTGGCGCGGGAGGCACCGTGGCCCTGAGAGTTAGTGACCCATCATACGGCCACACGGGAGGCAGATGGGGTCGGGTAGCCTAGGATTCCAGATGAGCAGCTCAGATGCCCCCAGGGAAGGCCCACGCTGGTAGCTCCCTCGGGCCAGCCAACTTTCCAGCTGAGGGCCGGTGACTGAGGTGGGCGGGCAGGGCCCCGCTGGTCGCCCCCACAACGGCTCTTCAGGGCTGTTTGCCCTGGAGCTCCTGTTGGGCTGCCGCTGGGCCCCACAGACACACCCAACCTGTTTCCCACCGTCTCTTCCCAAGGGCCGCTGCTGGAGAAACTCCCGCACTCCTACCCAGATTCAGGGCCTTGGCCCCGGCTTTGCAGAGACCCCGCCCGGGCCCGTAGGTTTCCCGTGTCTGTAGCAGGGCTGCTCATCATATTCGGGTCCAAATGTCCCAGCCCCGCAGCAGACGGGGCGGGTGTGAGCAGCACAGGCTCACTGGGTGCAGCTGGAAAGGAGATGGGAGCGGGGGCTTGCAGAGGTGGGTCTCATGGAGCACGATACGGCAGGAGGAGGAACAGGGACCCCCCAGCAAGTCACCAGAGCCCGCTATGGTTTTGCCGTCCACCCTCACGGGGACACCCGTCAGCCCCCATTAGAGCTTAGGGCCTGGGGAGGGCTGCTAGGACTGGTGTGCCCTTCACAGTGACTAATGGCCCCGCTCGGTGACGGGGACTGTGTGCTTGCTGCTGTGTCACCTGCAGCCTGAGACCGCTCAGAAACAGAGGACTTGGCCGTGAGCCCTCAGGAGGACACCCTGACCTCTGACAGCACTCCCCGCTCACAGACTCGAAGAACAGCCAGCGGGTGAGCGGACAGAAGTTTTCTTTCGCTGCTGTAACAAATTGCGACCAATGTAATGGCTTAAAACCACACTGCCTAGTATCTCCCACCCGGGGGCCGATCGGCAGCTCTCTGCCTGGGCTGAAACTGAGGTCCCTTTCAGCCCGGCTGTGCTGCTTGTGGGGGGCTCTGGGAATGCGGGTACTCCCAAGCCCTTCCAAACAGTTGGTTGAGTTCAATTTCCTGTGGTTGGTTGTAGGACTAGGGTCCCGTGGGTCTGTGGGCTCGCAGCAGAAACTGGTCTTTGCCCCTACAGGCTGCTTGCATTCCTTCTAGCGATTTCGATGTGGTCCCTGCCAGCAAGAGCAGGTTGAGTCCCTCACACACTCTGAAGCCCTCTGACTTGCCCCTTCTCTGTCTCTCTGACTCCAGCTGGACAAAGTTCTCTGCCTTTTTAAAGGGCTTGTGTGACTCGATGGGGCTCACGTAGATAATCTCAGATAATCTTCCTACAGGGCAGTCTGTAACATTAATTCCTTCTGCAAAGTCCTTTTTACCCTGTAATGTCATGTAGTCCTAATGCAGTCCTCTGTTTATTCCTTCCTTCCCTTCATCATTCGGAGAAAAATTCAGGGAAGAGTAAAGGAAAAAGATGGGATGGAGTTGAATGCCTTGTGGAGCTCCAGCAGGAAGGAAGCAGCAGGTTGTGGGGTCAAGGATGTTGATAGCAGCTTTATTCATCATTTCCAAACTTGGAAACGACCCAGATGTCCTTCGGTAGGTGAACGGGTAAATGCACTGTGGTCCAACCAGACTATGGGATAGTATTAATAATAAAAAGAAGTTATTTATCAAGCCACGAAAGCACATGGAGAACCTTAAGTGCATGCTACGAAGCGAAAAAAAGCCAATTATAAAACATCCTGGAAAAGGTAAAATTATGTAGTCAGTAAAAAGATGAGTGTTTGCTGGGGGTGAGTGGGGGAGAGGAGCAGACCGAGCCCAGGGGATTGTTAGAAACTACTCTGTATGACACCATAATGATGGACACATGCATTCTACGTTTGTCCAAACCCAGGGAATGTGCAGCATGAGGAGTGAACCCTGATGGACCTCCGGGGTTAATGACACACCAATGCAGGCTCGTCGTTGGTAAAACACGTACCATTCTGATGAGTGACGTTGACAGTGGGGGTGCTGTGCAGCTGTGGGGGCAGGGGGCACACGGAAAATCTCTGTGCCTTCCTTCCCTTTTTATTTGTCAACTTGAAAAACCTGCCCTAAAAAAATTAAGTCTTTTTGAAAAAGAATCAGAGACGAAATTCCAGGCACTGCACTCTGTCAACGACACAGCTGTGCATCGAATGATGAGGGTGAACGGCCAGTGGGACACACACACTGGGGCTTCCTACCGCCGTTCCCTCCAGCCCACGTGGCCACCCGAGCAGCCTACGGAGGGTGGACCGGACTCCCTGCACTTGAACAAGTCTCTAAATCCCATGCATCTCAGAACAGAAGACTGACCTCTCTGCAGTGGGGCGCATGCGATCGCTCTGAGCTAGCTACTAAATCCGAACTTGGAAACAATCCTCACTCAGTATTTTAAATGGTAGGTAGGCACTGAAATCTGAATAAATCAAAGAAATCTTTTAAAGTAAAAGTATTCGGGGAGAACGATGAACAGGGTAAGTTCCTCTGTGATTTCGTTCGAACTATTAAGATACATAGTCTGTGTTCGGCTTGGTGGAAAATTAGATATATGCTAAATTAGACTTAAAAACCAGCGTATTGAGATACAACTCGCGTAAAATAAAACGGATCCGCTTTTTGAGTATAGTTCAATGGGTAGTCCAACAGCCGTATACACCTGTGTAACCATTTCTCCAACAAGATATGGAACATTTCCATCATCAGAAAGCTCCCTTGCTTTCTCCGAGTCGATGCCCTCCCTACCCCACAGCCATTCTTGCCCCTATCACGTGGAGCCATTTAGCCTCTTCTAGACTTCAGGGTTCTCCAGAGAAACAGAACTAATTGGATCTATGTGTATACATTAAGAGACTCGTTTTGAGGAATTGGCTCACATCATTATGGGTGCTGGCAAGTGTGATATCTGCATGGCAGGCTGCAAATTCAGCCTCGACTCAGAATTCCTTCCCCTGGAATTCAGTTATGTGTTCGTAATGCCTTCAACCGATTGGATGAGCCCCCGCAACTATCAAGGGTAATCTCTGTTCATCAAAGTCAACTGATTGGAGGTGTTAATCGCATCTACTAAGTACTTTGACGGCAGCATCTATATTCACCTTCGATTAAATAACTAAGTTCTATGCCCTAGTCAAGCTGTGCTGAGGCTGTCGATCATACTACGGTGGAATTACACATTGTGTACGATTTTGAGTCTGGCTCCTTTCACTCAGCATGACACTTCTGACGGTAATCCTTGCTTGTATCAGCACCTCATTCCTTTTTATTATAGAATCGTACCTCTTGCATGAATGTAGCAGGCTGGAGTCTAATACACACCAGGCACTTCACAATTTGGCCATGAGATCTAAAAATAATAAAACAAGAAAATTGCCAAAAGCCAGTTAGAATCCCGAGTAACTCAGTGACATATTTAAACCTCTTCAGATCATAAAATAGAATAGCTAAAAATCTCTTGCTGGTCAGCTGACACACAGGGGGACGCAAGGAAGGCGGCACACCGCTACGGGAACGGGGCACCTCTGTGTGACTTCTGCTGCTTTTTATATTTAATTTAATGATAGCTAATTAATATTTTGATGCTATTGATTCAAAAGACGTATCTGTAACACACAGTAGGGCAACTGCTTGTGGGAGAGCCTGATAGTTAGCCAGGCCTTCGGCTGCTCAGAGGCAGACTGGCTAAATCTACACGTACAAGGGGAGATTACAGCCCCGTTTCTCTGCTTCTCTTCACAGCAAAGTGTTGTTACTGCCTCCAACCGTTCTCCTCTCACTTTCTCTGAAACCCTCTCACAACAGATTTGCATGGTCCACTCCACAGCAACCGCTCTCGTCCAGCTCAGCCATGACATCCCAACTGCTACAACCTAACAGTCCATCGTCCACACTCATCACACAGCGTTGGAAAGCCAGCCACTCCCGCTGCGGTCTTCACGGGGCTCGGGACTCCCTGTGCTTCTGGTTCTCCAGAAGCCCACCTCATGGTTATTCCTCCTCAGCCTGCGTCAGGGCTCTGTCCCGATCCTCTTCCCCATCCGCCTTCCCTTCTGAGGGGAGCTCGCCCAGTCTCTCCTGGTCTGAAATGCCTGCAGACACTCTCATCCTCTGAATTTATACCTCCAGACCCCAGCTGCCCTGTGTGTGCCAGACTTGTATGTGCGACTGCGTTTGCAACAGCTCTGCGAGTTCACGACCAACCCCCACTCCTTCTCCGTCACCCCTCCTGCAACCCTTTCCATCTCTGTGCCAAGAAACTCCTGCCTGCCAGGTGCTCAGCCCACCGGAGCACAGCCATTCCCGATGCCCTTCTTCCTGTCACACTGCATCTATGGCATCTGTAAATCCCAGGGGCTCTGCTTTTCAGGTGCTAATCTCTGAAATCCGACCTGTTCTCACTCCCCACCAGCATAGTCAGGGCCACACAACCCTCATCCCTTTGTGCGGATGACCCAACCATCTTGTCAGGCGGCTCCCTGATCTGACCCTTGGAGCCACACTGGCCCTGTTAAAACCCAGTCATCACAACTGCCCTCTGCTTATGGCCCTGCGGCTTCCTATCTTGTGTGGAGTCCATCCCCCTCCCTGGCGCAACCTTCTTCTCCCTCATCCCCCTGTGTCTTCTCCCATCACCTACTGCTACATGCCAATCCCTCCTTCTCTGCTTCATTTTTCTATCCAGCCCCATCTAACTTACTACACGTTTTGATTCTGTTCTCCGTTATCGTCTGTCTACCTGAGACAGAAGCTCCCTGAGCGCAGTTTGCTGTGTGCGCAGCCGCCTCCTGGAGCCCGTGAACAGCGCGCGGCACGCAGCAGGAGCTGACCCGTAAACAGTATTTGTGGAGCGGGCAAAAGTTCCTATGTGGGAACGATCCTCTAGTGGTGTGATGCGGTCACTGCCGAATCTACAATATCATTGAAAGAAGGTATGATTTCACAGTCATAAAACCCACAAATGAATAATCCCTCCACAAGCCACAGAAAAAGACACCCACGACTCAAAGAACAATGGGTCACGTGTACTGAACACCAAAAGTTTCCCTAAGACTGCATCCTGGGGGCTCAAAGAAGCTCTGGTGGGCAGCCTGAGCTCTGCGCAGGGCTGCGATCAAAGAGGGACACGGAACTCCCGGGGCTCCCTCCGTGTGTGAGGATTGACGGTCCCGCCCGCCGCCCGGGAGGACGCGCACAGGTGCGGCGCGCCCCAGGTGCGGCCGGGCCCCGGTGCTCCGCCCGCCGGCCTCCGAGCGCGCCCTCCATTGGCTGCTCCGCCCATGGACCGCACTCCCATTGGCCGAGGCTCAGATTGAGGGCGGGCCCGGCTCGCTCTGGGGGCGACGGCCGCCGGGAGCCCTAGCACGACCCGGCGAGTGAGGCGGGCGGTGAGCGGCAGCGTAGCAGCCGGTCTTCAAGGTCGCGCTCACCTCAAGCCCCTGCAGTCCCGCCGCCCTGGACGACCCCGTCGGGTTCGAGTGGAGCCGGGCTCGGGCTAGGGGGCGTGGCGCAGCAGGAGGCGGCTCGCGCAGGCGCAGTCGGCGCGCCCCGCAGTCCCCGGCAGCCCCCGCGGCCGCG